>NC_141155.1:119258295-119409902 GCF_053477565.2 Lygodium microphyllum
ATGTGGTCTTGGGATGAGGTGGATATAGCTCTAGTGCAGAGTTGTTGCCCCACATGCACCAGAGCTCGATTTATTACCTTCGCATGGCTCGATCCATCACATAGACTATACAAAAAATCTATTAGAATCCACCTAAGAGCAGAGTTTAGGATGGAGCAAGTGTGAGAGGGTTTGCCTCATCACAAAATGATGCCAATATGCTACAGCTAGCATCTACCATGGAAAGTGAGCTCTCTAGATTCAAGGCCATGCAAAACCTTAGGTAAATTTGGTCTCCTACCGGCGCATAGCATGTGGAGCTAATCCATGTATAAAGATGGGAGTAGTAGCCATGGCACACACAAAGAGAGAGAGAGAGAGAGAGAGAGAGAGAGAGAGAGAGAGAGAGAGAGAGAGAGAGAGAGAGAGAGAGAGAGAGAGAGAGAGAGAGAGAGAGAATGAAGGAGAGCATATGTATAGAGAAGTAGAGAATAGAAGTGAAAATGAGTTTGGAGATCTGAATTTTATGTATCAAGGGTTTTAAATAAAGGTTCTCATAAAGATTTTAACCTTAAAGTTTCAAATTAGAGCACTAACCATAGACACTTTATTTCAATAATTTAAAGCCACTATCAAAATTACTCAAATAGACAAACGCTTTATTACACTTCATTATATCCTCAAATATGTTTGGACTGTGAGTTTGTTCAACTCTAACTAGAGAAAATATTGGATTTTTAAAAGAAAAAAATCTAAAAGACCTTCAAACACAACAACTAGAAATATAAATACTTTGAACACTTATTTTCATTCCTTCCAACAACAAAGCAAGTGCTCAAAAAATGAGTAGAAGAGTTGAGCTACAATATATCGTTGTGCAAAGATAATATTCCAAAGGCTACAAAACTTCAACTTGCAATTTAATCGTGATTTTAATGAGCGTGATTGACTAATTACAACATATATACTCACATGCTTGGATCACAGTAAACCAAAATGATCAAAATTAAAGTACATAGAAGTTTTAAAAAAGTTTGTATTTTCTCTTTATATGAATTTTTACAAGGATTCCACTATCTCAAGGATATGTGGAGAAGCACATTGCTTATATGTCAGGGATTGTTCACTATGAGTCTTGACATTTCTATTATCTAGCTTGAAATAATAGTTGTAGAAGGACCTGGGGAGTCCACCTTATAGAACATGTAAGATACCACGTGGGTTCAAAAGAAAGGGTATTAAATTTATTACAATTTACAAGCTTATAATTATGAAAGGGGTTTTTTAATTGCAATTTTAAAAAGAATCCGTAAGTTTGGTAAAGTAAAAGGGGTCATTTTAAAGCCTTATAGCATGTAAAGAAAGGGTATTTCTTAATATCCTTTGAACGCACATTATATAGATGATTTCTCATAGGTGGACCCCCTAGGCACAAGGGCTCATTGGACATTAATTGGATTTTTAGCCTAAGAAAAGAAATGGGCTAATGACTCTCTACACTAACTACAAAAGGATTATGACATTCCACAAGATAACCACATCTATGAGAGTTGTATGTGTCTCATCTCGGGAATCTTAATCCAAGCTGATCCACTCCCCTCACAAAAGTTACCATCTTCTATATTGAAAGCAAATGCACATAGTTTGTCTAGCAATGAAATACCTATAATTAAAACAAAAAATATAGCAAGTAAAAGTGACTAACACAACAATTCATCTACGCAATACCTATATCAATTAAATCAAGACATATAATTCAATAAAAAAATTACTTGAATATAAGATTTGATTGGTTGACCCTACACTCGTCAATCGTCTCATTAAAATGTTTTCCTTTGACATACCATGACTCGCCCAATAGTTGACTCATCCATTCCTCAGACAAACACTTACATTAATAAGTAATCTTCATTTTCTTTAGAATCTCACATGAACCAAACAAATGTGTAAATGATGAAAATTGAATAAACCAACTAAGATACACATCTTTGGAGCATGTGGTAGATTTCATAGCACTATTGATGTCATATTTTATCTTTAACTTACATGCTCTTGATAACTCTAAGCTACCAATCAACCATTCACAATTAGATAATGGCGGCAATGGGACATGCTGCAATCTCTAACTTTCTACTACATACAATGAATTATAAAAAAGTTATTTCGACTTGCAAGTTGGCTTATAGAGTTATTATCATGGATCAAAGAACCTATGTCTTCATGCCATACATGTATTTTTCCGCTCAAACATTTCACATTCTGCCATTCATGTAGAGTTAATGGATATAAAGATGTTAGTTAAACACATTTGAATTAGAACATTGCAAATATTATAAAAAACAACTTTGATGTTAAAAAATAAACAATGGTAAGATCTAGAAACTTACTACTTTGTTTATATTTTGCAATGTAGTTTTCGTCGTGCACACAAATTTGTTTATGCATATAAACATGTTGGATTAACACTTCTGTTTGCTGTACTTTTCTAAACTCTAAAATTCTACATTTCCAATGTTTACTAGGGTCTACAATATCCTTGCGCTTGACCTTGAAACTTCCTTGAGTACTTGGATGCATCAAAATCCAATCCAACATATAGTATTTATCACAAATCTAATTACCGCTATTATCTTTCTTATTGAAGGCCTCCATCGCAAGTATGCTACTGAGGTTTTTCCTCCGTGAAGACATCTATATTAACCAAATACAAAAGTTACCTATAAGTAAGTTTGTATGTGCTTTTATTGTTACATATAAGTGAATTTGTCCATGTATAGAATCTTTAGTATAATAATATTTTCACGCACAAGTATCCCTCTATCATTTCACATATATAATTCTAATATTATGCAATGCTATGAGATTGTAGCACTGGTGCTATCTCATACTATTCCATGGTTTTAGAATCTAAATAAAATTATCCTAACAGAATAAAAAACTAATAAAATATTTTCTTATTTATAACATTTTAATTGTGAACTTCTAAATATAGAAAATATTAACATTGCAAACTTAATGTTCAAATCTATACTAGATATTTCTTTCCATCGATCCTAACTAGATGTCAACAATAATAATTCATTAAAAATACTTACAATTGAAACAAAACTTTACATTTAATTACTGTAGAGAGCAACATGCTTGAGAAAATTTGTATCCCTCAATCTTAAAGCTATTAAAAAAGAAGTCGATTTTTAGACAATAGGTGTATCTCATTGAGATGGAGGCCTAGGATACAATAGCAAAATGTAGTTTAAGTCAAAATATGCATAATTTACAAATGTTTTTTCCAAATACAATGATATTTAACCATGATTTTTTTAAAAAAAGAACATTGTACCTGTAATTCTTTTCAAAAATAAGCTTAAAGATGTTGAACAAGAAGTTTAGTTATTATAAGACCATTGTTCCTTCGTTGTGAGATTCTTGGAGCAGTACAAAAACAAAAGAAATCTGAGGTCAAAGCATGCACATAGCTTACATAGGCTTTGTACAAATGAGTTGAAATTTAAACATGGAGCAACAAAAAAAAAAGACAATATACATGTGGCTCTTTTTATAGGATGTTGAAGAAGTTGAGTTTTCATAAAATCATTGTTTTTCACAGTTGATTGTGAAAAGGGCATTGTACCTGTAACCATCGGAGTAGAAAAGCATTTAAAAAAAGGAACATTGGAGTAGAAAAGGACATGAAATCATTGTTCTTGGATGTGAGAGACTCCTACAGTACCAAAACAAAAGAAATTTCATGTTAGAGGGTGCACATAACTTACCTAGGTTTTTCCCAAATGAGATAAAACTTTACCATAAAACATCCATGGAAGAGAACAATATACTTGTAAATTGTTGATAAGAAAATCTTAAGACTTTTGTAGAATAAGATCTGCTCTCATAAAACATAAGAAACTCACTCTGTGTTTGTGTAGAGACAATGAAATTTCATGTAGCTACAACTACGGTTAGCAACAATGAGACTGTAAAACTTCATTAGGAAAGAAGAAGTAGGTAAATAGAAAAAACAAATTTGAGTTCCACCTAACAAAGAGGGGAAGACAGAAAATGAGAGATATGAAAAGTAAAACATAAAAAAATGAGAAAAGAAAAATTCAAATCACTAACTTTTAGGAAGTGACAATCTTGTATTCTCCACATTTTCCATTATTTTATTGTTAAGGGAAGATTTGGGCCAAGATATGGCTCAAAGATTAGTACTACATGAATCTGGAATCCCAACTCTCTCATGGTTAGGCCTATTTTTGTTTATTCACTCATTAAGGGGCAATAGAGAGTCCATATTTCTCCTAATGGACCATTATATACTTCATGACCTTTGCTCCTATATACTAAACATGCTCACTTGTATAGCAATTCCTTGAAAACTGTCACATAGTTGTAAGAAAATATTTTTTGTTCATTGTTATTTTTTACAACGGACTATATTATAATCATCAATGGACTATTTTGCAATGAACCTCTATCTTCAAGTTTAGTATCTTTCACATTACCTTTACAAGTTTGCATCATTAAGATAAAGAAACTTAACCAATATTTTAGCATTTGCAATTACTCTCCAACCATCATAAGAGTTACTATCATCCTGACGAGGACATTGCAACCAACAATATAAAGTAAAACTATGAAATTTGTTTATTATCAAAGCCCCCACTACTGTTTATTCTTGGTTTGATATAATTGACCATTATGTACTTCATGATCTTTGCTCTTATATACCAAACATGCTACACATTTGTAAGAAAAGATTTTTAGTTCATTGTTATTTTTTACAATGGATTATATTATTATCATCAATGGACTATTTTACAATAAACCTTTATATTAAAGTTTAGTATCTTTTACATTACCTTTAAAAGTTTGTTATCATTGAGATAAAGAAACTTAACTAATCTTTTGGCATTTTCAATTACTCTCTAATCACCACAAGAGTGACTATTATCCTGATGAGTACACTATATCCAACAATATAAAGTAAAACTATTAAACTTGTTTATGGTAGTTTATAGAATAAATTTTATTATTATGTTCCAACCATATTAATTTAGACCTTACCACAACTTGTCTATATTGCATTATTGCAAGTAAATCAAAAGACATGGGAGGCTTTTTTCTCTAGCACTTCAATCAATATTTTTATAGTTATGTACCAAAAAGATAAAAAAATTTAGAGTACTTGCAAAAAAAGATCAAAATATCAAGGAAACCTTAGATTATACATTTGAGTGTCTTTAAGTCACTAGCTATGTGTCACTCAATCTTATAGTTTCCAAATCCTTTAACAAATAGCTCTTCTCCTCCCTATTGTCTCTTAATAATATTAGGTATCTATATTTGATGAAAAACCTAATACAATATATCAATATCCTCTATATCTACTTAGAATGCTCCTAGCCACTAGATGTTATGTCCAAATTGAACACTAAATGATATTGAGTGATTGCAATGACGATGAAAATCCTCTATATCTACTTCAAATGCTCCTAGCCACCACCAAATTTTGTATTCAGATTGAATACTAAATGACATTAAGTAATTGCAATGACCCGATGAAAGTGCTCTATTAATCAAGATAATAGAGTCTCTCTCTAATTTTATGCGTTTCAGAAATCTCATTTCATTAGGTTTAACAAAAAATCTAGCCACTCATTGTTCCTCTTCTAGCGATTGACAACTCATAGAATCTGATCATTAAACATTGTAAGGTGGGTAAGTCAAGGAAACTATTGTTAAATTCATTGAATATAACTTTTTTTTTCCTTACACTTGAAGCTAGTTTTGATATGGAAAGGCTCACCCAGAATCTCCATCACTTTGTTATTCACTCTTTGTTTGATAGTTCTAACCACAAATGGCCTTGGAAGTATGCAATTATGTACCTCTCCTTGCTTCATATTTTATTGTAAAAGTTGCATATAAGCATCTCGATCGATATCAATACTATCTAATGTCTTCTATACTAATGCAGTATCCAAAGAATGATCCTTTAAAATGACTCTAAGCATTGTTTCTTTGACTTTTTTAAAATTTTCTTCTCCAAAATATATTTTGAAACTATTGAAGAAAGAATATGATAATAAAATCTAGATACTTTTAAAGAATCTATTTCACTTGCATTTAGTTGAAGAAGAAACCTAAACAAAATTAATATCACAAATCAATAAAAATAATTATAAATAAAGTCATATTTAATATTTTAAAGTTAAAAAAAAAGTATCTTGTTGCTTGGATTTTTTTACTACAACCACCTCCTTGTTTGAGACTCTCAATATTTTTAAGAGCATTTTGTCAATTTCGAAGGCCTAAGATAGTTTGCTTCTTTCATTGACAAGATTTGATGTGTTTCTCCAATGAATAAATTCTCTATTGATAGCCCTCTAGCTTCTGTAATAACTCATTGTTATGTTTTGATAAGAGATGGTTCTCCAATCTGAGAACATTCTTTTCTGCAACCAAGTTAAGTGTGTAACCTAGAAATCCAATATAACCATCACCAATGAACCTCATTAATGAAGAGCTATTATAAAAAGATAGAGTGCTATTTTTGCTAGGATCTTTGGAATATAGCCTACCATCTAACCAAAGGTCAAGATTCTTTTTTCCTTCAAACCTAACCAAATGTTTCGTAGGCTCTATAATCATAATGGGTTTTGTTCTCTTTCTTGTTAGTTCATACTCACTATCCAACTCAATATGAAGATAATAGAGAGGTTTTTTTTTACTAGAGATCATTGGATGACTGATCCATAAATAAGGATATGATTAAAATATTGGATCGAAAAACTACATGAATTAGAAGCAAGAAGAAAAATGAAGAAGAAATTAGCAAGGAGGGGAAAGAAATAAGAGAGTGAGAATGGAGGGAGGTAATCAAACATTGAACAAAATTAAAATTGAATATTAGTTTTCACTTTAATGAGAATGAGTATAAGATCTTTATTATGACAAGCTTTGTTACCTTTGTGGTGGCCTAGATTTCTAGGTTTGATGTGACCATGCGAATATCACAACAAGGGCTTATGAACAATTTTTGATATACTTACTTACTATAATATACAAGTTTCTAAAAATCTAAAAAATATATTTTTCCTAAAATATTTACTCTCTCTAGGATCACTTATAGGGCATGTTTTAGACCTCAAAAATCCCCTAATGATTTAAAAAAGTATGCATAATCCCATTACATTTATACTATGCTTACATATATCTTGTTAATGTAAGGTTTATTTTATAAAGCAAATGACTTATCCTACAAATAATCTATATCACTACCTTAAATATTTATCACTCACAATCTTAGGTTATAATGGTCTTAAAATTTGGACCTAAATCTACAACCATACTAAAGAAAACAACCCCTATTATACCCCAAATGATGCACCTACCGAAGATTGGCTAGTTTATGTGGGTTTTCTAACAATGAAGATGTGTCACTTTGGTCTTTTCAAATGTAATGAAGAAGAGCTTCTACATCTTTAAAGTTAGGTTTTCCTTGATGTTAAATCTCTTTGGAATATGTGGCTTGGTGTTATGGACAGAACTTGACTACCAAATTGGCTAAGTGTGAGGTAGACAATGCTTAGGGTTAAAGAAAAATTGAATCAAGGCTCAAAGTGACTATGGGATGCTTAGGGCTCTCATGTTTAATGTGTGTATTTGTGCTATGCACAATGCAATAACGCTAGGTCAAATTAAAGGAGCAAAGGCCTCCTAGGCCCTTGCAATAATACTATTTTGCAAGATACCTTGATGTGTCTTAGATCATTTAGCAAGAGGCAAAACTACTACAAAAGTGAATATAAGCTACTTTGGAAAGTTTTTAAGAATTTTTGGCCCTCTTATATTCTATGTGGGTAGATGTGTCCTCCATAAAACTCTATTTATTTCTATTTTCTCATCTTGATCATATAAATATTGTGGTTTTACACATTTAGAAAGACTTATATTGCATTCTCTCCTATTAATTGTAAATGATAGCAACAAGCACATCACTTTTAAAAATACACATGCACATGTACATAGCGGCCTCAATTTGAGAGAGAGAGAGAGAGAGAGAGAGAGAGAGAGAGAGAGAGAGAGAGAGAGAGAGAGTGCATAGACTAGAGCCAATGTGATTCATAAAAACAATTCATAAACCTTTTCTTTCAAAAGATACGTTTGCAATTGTTCAATTAATGCTTCAAGTCAAAGGTGTCAACAATTTCTGACCATAGGTTAAAGGTTTCAACAGGATTTGTTTTATTATTGTGTGAAAGGTACATTTAGTTTGTCCCTAACGGTGCAAATTTGGGGGTGTACTATGAGGTGTACTCTAAGTGTAGCAACCACTCACTAAGTAGCAAATGTGTAACATATGAATTACACATATGAGAAGGAAACACTGAGAGGACTGCGCACTCCAAAGCGAGTATAAATACAAACAAATACTAAAAAGTTGAAATGTGAGAGTGTAAATGCACATTGTCATTTTAGACTCGTTGTTTATGAGCACGCATTTTGATATGTAAGATGTGGAGAAGCCTTTAGAGGGCAATGAAAGATGCAAGATAGCCTATAGGAGAAGGATTGAAGATGAGAGGGAGGGAGCGAGGGTGGTAAATTAATGGTTATGTGTGATGCTAGTGGACTGATGGTGGGGGGTAAACTCCAACAATTAATATTGTGTTATGAGGTGTGGTGTGTGGAGGGCGAACTCCAATAGGAGTGTCGAGAGGTGGGCTACTAAGCTATAGTCGACAATGGCGTGTGGTGGGAGGAAGAATAGGCTAAGTGCAGAATTGGGAGCGGCCCGTAATGTAACGAGAGCACCGAGCTGACTGCGCTGGCGGCGGCGAGAGGAGTCGACCACCCTTCACGAGACATGGAGGCGCGAATGCCTTGTGCTATGTGTTCACAGAAGGTGGTAAAATTAAAGTTAATGGTTGACTTGCTTGACGAGCCTAGTTTTATAACCACGTAGACTCGATATGCGTGTCTTGGTGCGGGATATATCGACGGCCCAGACAAAGGCTGCTGGCCGAGGGAAGCCGGCCGCACCACGTCGTCCCGACTCCCCAACTTCCACGAAAATGGGCTTCGTATATAAGTCTTAGAAATCACAGTACCAGCGCGCTAATCGCTTTATGGAGAATGTTGATGAAGTCTAATTATTTGCTTCAATATATTATATTATTATATACGATCTTGAAATCGCGTCCGCCGATAATAATAATAATAATGTTATTATATACGAGTCAAGAACAGAAATGTCTTGAAATCGGGTCCGCCGATAATAATAATAATAATAATAATCTTTGGCTGCCCCCACAACAACGCATCCACGAGAAACATTAAAAGTCTCCAATTAAGGTAGAGGGGTCCATGGAGTGTTGTCTACTTATCCTCCATCATATCTTTCTTCCAAGTGAGTTACATAAAAAATTTAGCACTCTAACTATATACATCGTATGGTATCCAATTCTAGAAAAGCTTTAGAGTTAAGTATAAATGAAAGGTTCACAAAAGAGTAACAATGAGGGCCAATACTCTTACGCTTTTACAAAATCCAAAAGCAAAAATTATTTGCATCACTCAATTGTTTGACTTGTATTAAGCTATGCAATCCATAAGAATTCACATCATAGCTTTAAGTGATTGAAGAATATTATCTTTTGTATAAAACCATCATTGAATTGGGGTGGGTTGTGTTTGGCTTTTGGGGGGCGCCATGTTATTGGGCTCTCTACCCTAGGTAGTGGGTTGAAAAGAACGAGGATGCAACCCATACTGTCCATCAACCTAGCGTGTTTTCACCACAATTATAAATTGCTACTTATATTTTAAAATGATTGTTATTAATGTCAACCACTTGAGGCCTACTTAAGGTAAGCGAATTAATATATTATTGATGTCAATCACAAAACTTCGCTACACAGATCAATTATAATACTATTCATTAAAAGGTCTCTTTAGGAAACAACTAGTTTTGTGTAGTTGTTAATTGAAGGTCTTGAACCTTCTATTGTCAAATTTGAGGGTTCTTAGATAAAATTCTCAACTCACAATACACTAAAGTCAAAGTTCAACTTTTCAGGAATGCTCATGAAAAGTCACAACTCTACATAAGCAAGGTTTGCTATATTAAACTAAGTTCCCCTGATGTACTTGGTAGTGTTTAATGGGAATTTTAAATTACTATTGGAAAATACTACATATCTTTTGATCTCATCTTGACCAATGGTACCTCCTTTTTGGTTTGCTTTAGCAAGGCGGCCTTAGGGTTTCATTTGTTTTTTGCCATGCCATCTTTAAAACATCTTCACTCTGATACAATGGAAGTATAGACATGATTACTAGATGTGCCTAACCTATGCATTTAACAACGTGTTTAATTTTACATTTAACCTTGTGGCCACTACCATAGACGATACAAATATTTAAACACATCAGCAAATGCTAAAAAATGACCAATATACATATATTTCCAAAATAACAATTACAATAAGTACCCTTGTACATTTTACAAAGCAATAAGGATGACTACATAATAGTTCTCATTCTTCTTTCATATACACGTTGTGCACTGTGTTGCATTAAGCTATATTTTTATGTTTAGTTTTTAATAACTGACTTTGATTTATACAAGCTATGCTTAATGTGTATGCAAGAAGTGGCTAAAAGAAAACAAGGAGCTACTAGTTACAAAACTCTAGCTCTAGCCGGTGTTTTGAAACTAGTACTGCCCCTTTTTTCTTCATCTTATAGAGACTATGTATATTTGTATGTTTAAAAACACAATTAGTTGATCATAAAAGTTGTAGACTTAGCATGGTCAATATCATGTGAAAATTGCAAATAGAGCCTGATTAAAATTATGTTTCAAATTGCATGGAAATCATAGTTGGAATGCATATAAATATGTTGCTAAAATCATGCATAAGTCTTAAATTCTTAGTTCATAAAATATGGCTACATGGCCATCAACAATCCTAATCCCTTGTAATGTTCCTAAATCTAGCCAACACACTCCATTAATAATGGCTTGGGCCTTATCATCATTCTTTTGCCAAGTGGCAACAAGGTCTGCATCATGAGGCTTCTTTTCTTTTCCGGTGGTAATGGCCTAGAGGCCCTTCTGCATAAGGATGAGTTTGATGCGGGTCTGCCAAGTATGAAACCTGACTCCTTTGAAACTGGCAATTGGAGAGTCTTTGCCCATGTTAGACTTGCGGGAACGGCAGCAAATCATCTTCAGAATTATCCATTTTAAGTAGCAGAAGAGTTGGTTGAGATGTGTCAAAAAACACGTGTTTAAAGTACTAAAATGAGTGCCAATAGACACTATGTTTCTTCCTTGAGTCTTCCAAGTCTGCAAAATCCTTCAAGTTCTTTTAGATCCGAATCTTCCCCTTCTTGATTTGATGCTAGGACCTTCAAATTTGAGTGACAGTGGGTTGTTCTAGGTGGCAAGAGAGAGAAAATGATGAGATTTTTTGAACTTGGTGAAGTTTGGCTATGGAGTCATAGTTAGGATTTCTAGGGGCAGCCTCGCTTTTTCTGATATTGCAGGAGCTATACTTCATCATTTTGAAAACTTTTTATGTGAGGATGAAGCTTACTTGAAGGGGCTATCAATGCCCTATGGTAATGACTGGGATTGCGCCCTATAGAGCATGCAGCAGTAGCACGACCTGATCAGGCACAGATTTTGACAGCGACCTGTAAAAACGACAATGTTGGACTCATTGTGCATCAATCTTGACAATATTTGTAATAGGATGGAGCGCCTTGATCTAGAGAAGATCTTTTTAGAAGGAAGCTTTGAGAGACGTGTCTTGGTTGAAGAGATATTAGCCCTCCAAGTCAGGTAGGTCCTGTAGGCTATAGCAAACACACATGGCAGCAACTGTAAAGAATCACAATGCTAAAGCTATACTTGCCCAATGTTAGTGATTGAGATGCCAAGGAGGAGCTCTACAAGCAAAGAGACACTTCTCCAGAAGTAAGTTTTGAGGGAATTAACCTATGGAGAGAGATATGAAAGCTTCAATCTGACAAGGTGCTCATGGCTATGGTAGCCATGAAGGCAAGCTTGAAGGTGGATATGGAAAGTGAGTTCATAGGATAAGATTGAGCTGAGTAGAGATGGACTAGAAGTGAAGAGTGACTAAAATGAGCTAAGCCATGCTCAACTGTGCTCTAATATCATGTTTAAATACGCGGGATCTAGAGCATGGCAGATGCGGAAGCTATGGAGGTTGAAAGAGGAAGAAGAAACTCATGAAGACATTGACCTTGACAAAGAAAAATTATCACACAATTGAATTAGGTTCCAAGATTGAGACTTAGACTTATAAACACAATCTTGTGTATTGACAGTAACAAGACACTTTACTTGAAATGAAAGAGTACTATCATTGCATTTGAAAAAGAGTGAAAGGACAATGCTTTATAGGAATTGAGTGGTGCTACTTTCTCCTACTGTGCATATGGGATGCTTGTCCTGAGCCTGTTGGGGGTAAAGGCGCCTCCGCCGTGCCGCCCCGTGTATTACTACACTGACAGTACCCGCCACTGCACACTGCAGGTGGCGGGCGCCCGTCACGTCACTTTATTCTTTATTCTTTTAGTGACAGTTTGAATAAAGGAAGGCCCGGTCACACATTGTGACTGTTGGAGTTCCCATTTCTTGTCTCTCTCTTTCTTGCTCTTGCTCTCCCGCCATAGCTCGCGTGCAAGCTTCGATCCTTCTCACCTTTCAACTGGTATCAGAGCTTGGCATTCTCTTGCTCGAGCTCGACTCGGTGCTTCCCGACCTTCGCATCGACTCGCTTCACGCATTGGGTCTCCATCACGGCAGCCATAGCCGACCTCTTGAGCTCCCGACTCTCCCCGGCTTCCCGAGCTCCATCCTGGCCTTCTTGAGCTTCATCAGGGCCTTGCCCTTGAGGTATTGCTTCAGCATTTGCAGGCATTTGAGTGTATTCTCAGATTGAAATAGGGCAGGAACAAAGGGCAGCCACTCTTCTTGAGCTCCATAGCTCATATCTTCCCTCCCCTTTGCATTGGGCCTTCATGGCTTGGTATGTGCCTACCTTGGGCCATCATTGAGCCCCCCATTACCCCCTTTTCAGCCCATGTGGAGCAACAGCAAGTTCAGCACCAACAGGGCAGATTGCATCATTTTTTTCCAGGCTGTGAGCACTCATCTACTTCAGCTCCACACTTGGCCATTGCTTCTTGCTCTCTACCTTGATCAAGAGGGCTATAGACTTCATGTTTGATGTCATTCAAGCTTTGGGTATTGGTCTTGATCTTTCGGGGCTGATTTCTTCAGATTTGGGACTGTCATAAACTGTCATAACAGGCTGAAAACAGGGCAGCACCATTGGCATTAGCATTTGTTGCTTATACTCCATTCCGGTTGTGCTATTTGATGCCCGTATGCGGTCTACATGATGCCTAGTGCCTTGGGAATGTATGCACATGATTATGCCATGATTTTGGCTTGAAATATTGGCTGATTTGGGACTGTTATTTACTGTTATACAGTGCTGGAAACAGGGCATCCACACTTGGCATTGGCATTTAATGCTTATACTCTACTCCGGTTACCTTGTTTGATGCCCGTATGCGGTCTACTTCCTACCCGGATGTATTGGGGATGTATGCATTTGGTTTTACCATGATTTTGGCTTGAATTTGGGGCTGAAATCTACTGTTTAGAACAGTAAATACATGCTGGAATAACAGTGGGCTGAAGGTACTTTACATGCTTTGGCACTTACCTACCGATACCGGATGTATGCTTTGAGCTTTGGCATGATATCTCTGACATTTGGGGACGACTTGGAGCATATGTATGAGATTATGGGATGCTTTTGAGCTTCACATTAGCTCCGTCTTCACTGGCATTTGGACCGACTCGGCATGCTCGTGGACCACCTATGCCTCATGTCTCTGCTTGACAGTTAGGCTTTTGCATTACATGCTTTGGTTCGTGACATATGCTATTTGGTTCGTGTATGCCATACCGACATTTGGAGCTTGGATTTGGATGTATTTGAGCATTCCCGGCTTACTTGATCACTGATCTTGGTTGCTATTTGGATGTCATTAAGTTGACCGAGAGCTTATTTGGGCTTATGTATTGCTTCATGGTTAATACGACCGGTGCTTCATGTATGTCATGCTCTCTTGGATGCGCTTGATGCATTGACAGGGTCACTTATCACTGGTGCTTTCTCTTGGGTTGTTTGAGCTTCTGAGCTCGCTTTGTATGCCTTTTGTGCCAGTGGGAGCATTTTACATGCTTTCTTGACCTTTGACAGTTGCATGCTATTGGAGCACTTACATGTATTTGAAGCAGTTTATGTCTTGAGCAGCTACATACACATTGAGACTTTGGGATCATACTCCGATCTTTATGGATATGCATTGATGTACTCTTGGTTCACAGGATGCTTATGAGCTGAGTCTCATATTTGGATCTTTCTCTTTGAGCAGATACCTATTTGTGTCACGTTTTGGCAGTTACAGGAACACTTTGCCTAGAGTGTCTGGGGGTGTGCCTTTCACTGGCAGATGTTATTTTGACATGCTTGGTGTTGAGCTCATGTTCTTTTCACTGTCATTGGCCTTGCTTATGTCCGTTTCATGCCGGCTTTGGACCTAGCATTGTTTGCTTGACATTGGATCCTATTTTGGGACAGTTTGCTCTCTAGACTGCATACCTGCAATTTATTACAGCAAGCAGTTATTGGTGGACTGAGGTGTACTTTTCATGTTGAAATATCCTGATTTGGTGTACCGCACCTAGTACTAAGTGGGCAGCAACTTTTGGCACACTTTGCTCACCCTTTGGACCCCATTTTGGTCATGTTTGGGCAGTTTCTGCAGTAAAACAGCAAGCAATTTTGGACTGTTTGGGCATTTCCAGCCTGCATAATGGCGTCATCTTCGCATGATAGTGCCATCTTTAACATTACAAAGTTGGATGGTACCAACTACTCTTACTGGAAGAGTCAAATATGGCAGGTTTTGGTGCAGAAATCTCAGATTAAGCCACTTCGGTTGAGTGGGGAGCAGCCTGAAACTATGGACATTGACGACTGGCTTGAACTTGATGAGCTATGCAAGTCCACGATTGTATTGTCTCTCACTGAACAGGTACATTATAATGTATTTGAGGAAGCACAGAGTGCATGGGATCTATGGAATAAGATCAAGAATCTTTATGATAAGAAAAGTCCGGCGAGTCAGATGTACTGGTTGAAGCAGCTTATGGATCTGCGCATGAAGGATAATGCGACTATGTCTGCTCACTTGAGCCAGTTCCATGCTATACTGAAGAACCTGACTTCGCAGGATATCACCTTTGGAGAGGAAGTAACTCCTCTTTTCTTGCTTGGAACTCTGAATGAGTCATGGGATGTATTCCGCACTGCTCTTTGTGCCTCTAGTGCTACTCTAAAATTGGCAGATGTTGAGAGTGCTCTTCTTCAGGAAGAGGTGAATCGCAAAAACTTGGATGCCTCTCGTGGTAGTCATGCTTTGACAGTTAGAGGCAGGAATGACAGGTATGACCGTGGTAATGGCCGAGGCCGTGACTCGCAGAAGGGTCGGTCTAAATCTCGTGGTGGCAAGTCGCGTAGTAAGTCGCGTGGACGCAATGCAAATGTCACTTGTCATCATTGTGGGAAAAAGGGCCATATTAGACCACAGTGTCATGAGTTGCGCAATGAGAAGCGCAAGGATAAGGGGAAAGATAAAGTGCAGGAGAAGTCCTCTGATCGCAACATAGTACCTGCGAAGTCCAACGTCAAGATTGAGGAAATTAATGTCACGCAGACTGAAAAGTCCGATGGTGGTGATGAGTTTATACTTGTAGCTAGTTCTTCTGATGCTTCACACTTGACTGAGACACCTAGTATGTATGCACAGTGCTGGTTATTGGATTTAGGTGCGTCCTTCCATGTGACGCCTTACCGTGAGTGGTTTCACTCTTACCGTACTGTATCTGGATCAGTCAAACTTGGAGATGACAGGTCTCTTGATATTGTGGGCTGTGGAGATATTCAGTTGCAGTTTTCCACTGGCAGTTCCTTTTTGCTCAGGGATGTACGTCATGTACCTGCGCTTACGCGTAGTCTTATGTCTGCAGGACAGTTGGATGATGCAGGATTTCATGTCTGTTTTGGGGATTCTACCTGGAAGATTACCAAAGGCAGACTTGTGCTTGCTAGAGGCGCCAAGGCTGGCAGCCTCTATCCTCTTGTTGTATCTGGGTCTTCTGTAGACCATGTTTTGGCAGTGGGCTCTATCCCACATGTATCACTTTGGCATGCCCGTTTGGGGCATATGTCTTTGAAAGGAATGAAAATGTTATCTGGTTTGCAGTATCTTCCGCCTTTGGATTATGCATGTTTTGACTCGTGTGATCATTGTCTTTATGGTAAGCAGAATAGGTCTACGCATAAGAAATCGGGTAGGCCACGCATGAGTGAGCCCTTGGCATTGGTGCATTCCGATGTTTGTGGGCCTATGCCTTGCATGTCTATGGGTGGCGCGAAGTACTTCGTTACCTTCATTGATGATTTTTCTAGGAAAGTGTGGGCTTATCCCATAAAGCAGAAGTCCGATGTCTTGGCAGTTTTTCAGAGATGGCTTGCTCTTGCTGAGAACCAGACTGGGTATAGGCTGAAATGCCTTAGGACAGATAATGGGGGAGAATATGTCTCGCATGCTTTGAGCAGTTTTGTGATGACAGGGGTATTAAGCGTCAGTTGACCGCCCCTTACACCCCACACCAGAATGGTTTGGCTGAGCGCATGAACAGGACTATTCAGGAGCATGTGCGCTCTATGCTTAGCCATGCAGGCCTACCCCCGAGTTTTTGGGCTGAGGCAGTTAGTACGTCAGTGCATGTCATAAACCGATCGCCTTCCAGTGGATTGGATTTCCAGGTTGCAGAGGAAGTTTGGGCTGGTAAGCCACCCTCTTATGCGCATCTCCGTGTCTTTGGATGTGAGGCATTCTGCCATGTGCCCAAGGACAAGAGGAGTAAATTGGATCCAAAGAGCATTAAATGCATATTCCTTGGCTATGGTGAGTCAGGAGAGATGGGCTATCGCCTATGGGATCCGCAGGCGCAGAAAATAGTACGCAGCCATGATGTCGTCTTCCATGAAGACAAGATGCACAGGCAGCCTGAGAAGGTGGTTGAGATCCGCAGAGTGATCTTTCAGGAGGAGCCTAAAGCTCCAGCACAGCCAGTAGTACAGCCTGCAGCAGTTCCTCCACAGGGCCAGGATGTTGGACAATAGTTAGACAGGCAGCAGAGCCTGCGGTGAGACGGTCTGCTAGAGATAGACGTCCACCTGACAGATTTCAGCCCTCTATGCATTATGTTTTGGTTACAGATGCAGGAGAGCCTTTCACTTATGATGAGGCTATGCGCAGGGGTGACAGTCACTCCTGGGAGAGGGCTATGCAGTCTGAGATAGACTCCCTGCATAAGAATGAGACTTGGGATTTGGTTGCCTTGCCTAAGGGCAAGAAGGCTTTGCCATGCAAGTGGGTGTACAAGCTAAAAAGTACCCCTGGACACCCCAAGCCGACATACAAGGCTAGATTGGTAGCAAAGGGTTTTAAGCAGGAACATGGTGTGGACTTTGATGAGGTCTTCTGTCCTGTGGTTAAGATGACCACCCTGCGCTTAGTCTTGGCTTTGGTTGCACAGCTTGACTTAGATCTATATCAGATGGATGTCAAGACGGCTTTTCTACATGGGGACTTGCATGATGAGATCTATATGGATCAGCCTAAGGGCTTTGAAGAACCTGGCAGGGAGCACCTAGTGTGCAAGTTGAAGAAGAGCTTGTATGGCTTGAAGCAGGCACCTAGGGAATGGTATCATAAGTTTGATGCCTTTATGCAGTCACAGGGCTACAGCAGGAGTGCTATGGATCCGTGTCTTTACACGAAGAAAGCCCGTGATGGCAGTTTGCTTATCTTGGTACTCTATGTTGATGATATGCTAATAGTAGGGAAAGCTCATGATGAGCTAGATGCTCTTAAATCTCAGCTAAAGAAGAGCTTTGAGATGAAGGATTTGGGACAGGCCTCACATATACTTGGGATGCGCATTAAGCGCGATAGGCATCAGGGACTTTTGTATCTCTCACAGCGGGAGTACATTCATAAAGTCCTTGAGCGCTTCCGCATGCAGGACGTAAAGCCTATTGGCTGTCCATTACCTTCTTATGTGAAGGTATCACAGGCCGATTGTCCGCAGACAGATGAGCAGAGGGCCGAGATGGCCAAGATCCCTTATGCATCAGCCGTGGGCAGTTTGATGTATGCCATGATAGCCACTCGTCCAGATATTGCACATGCAGTTGGTGTTGTGGCACGCTATATGGCTACACCTGGCAGCAGACATTGGGATGCCGTGAAGGGTATCATGAGGTACCTGAAGGGCACAGCAGATATGTGTATTTGCTATGGCAGCCAGGATACAGGGGTCGTGGGGTACACTGACTCCGATTATGCAGGACATGCAGATAGTAGGAAGTCCACTTCTGGCTATGTATTCACCTATGCTGGAGGGGCTATCTCTTGGATGTCCAGGGTTCAGAAGTGTACGGCTTTGTCTACCACTGAGGCCGAGTATGTTGCAGCCACTGAGGCTTGCAAGGAGGCCATATGGTTAGGCCGTCTAGTTGCTGACCTTGGGATTGATGCTACACCTACACTGCATTCGGATTCTATGAGTGCCATTCAGTTGGCTAAGAATCCGGTCTTCCATGCGAAGACGAAACACATTGAGGTGAGGTATCACTTCATACGTGGTGTCGTGGAGGACAGGTCTGTTGACCTTGTCAAGATCTCCACTGACGAGAATCCTGCAGATTTGCTCACGAAGAGCCTCACTACTAAGCGCTTTGCCTTCCTCAGGAGGTTGATGGGCATTGGATGAGATGTCACCTTTCCTCACCTATGTACATTTGTACTGTCTTTTCTTTTTCTTTTCTCTCTCACTAGGGCAGATTCGCCTTTAAGTGGGAGGTTGTTGGGGGTAAAGGCGCCTCCGCCGTGCCGCCCCGTGTATTACTACACTGACAGTACCCGCCACTACACACTGCAGGTGGCGGGCGCCCGTCACGTCACTTTATTCTTTATTCTTTTAGTGACAGTTTGAATAAAGGAAGGCCCGGTCACACATTGTGACTGTTGGAGTTCCCATTTCTTGTCTCTCTCTTTCTTGCTCTTGCTCTCCCGCCATAGCTCGCATGCAAGCTTCGATCCTTCTCACCTTTCAGAGCCCTCACTACTCCTTACAAAGGCTCAATGCTCCTTAGAAAGGGCTTGAAGTAGGTGTGATTGCAAATATCTCAACACACAATATTTTGTAGAAGGTTCATTAAGGATTACAGCCTCATCACTGTACCACTATCCCACCTCACCAAAGAAGATAACACCTTTACATGGGGCAGGGAGCAGCATGATACTTTTGAGCCAATGAAGAAATACATGAGTCAACCCCTGTGCTGAAAGCACCCAACTTCGCCAAGCCCTTTGAGATCTCCACAGATGTATTAGATTATGGCATTTGGGGGCATGCTAGTGCAAGAAGGCTAGCCCATAGCTTATGAATCCAAGAAGTTCACAGATGCTGAAACCAGATGGAGCACACACGAGAAGGAGATGCTTGCAATAATCCACTGCCTTAGAAAATGGAAGCATTATGTTCAAGATAAACACACATTAGTCTTCACCGACAGCAATCTCCCTCAAATACTTCCAATCCCAACCAAAGCTATCAGCCAAACAAGCTCGCTAGCTAGACTTCCTATCCAAATTTGACTTGGAGATCAAACACAAGCCAAGATCCACCAATAAGATAGCAGATGACTTAAGCCAAAAAGCTGATTTGAAAGTCGTTAGTGTGGTCAGCAGTAACTTCCTTGAATTAGTGAAGGAGGCTTTGGAACATGACCAAGACATGCACAAAATTATACAAGATGTGGAAGGTGACAAGACACCACATGGCATGTATACCCTCGAGGAGGGAATTCTATTCATAGGAAAGAGATTGTACATTCCCAACAATGTGGAGCTAAAGAAACTCATCTTACATGAAATACATGATGGAAAACTAGGTGGACACAAAGGACAGAGCAAATCACTTGAGGCTCTTAAAAAGTAGTTCTTTTAGCCCAACATGAATGAAGAAGTCATAGACTACATCAAGGCATGTCCTATGTGCCACATTGTGAAGGCACCATGCTCTAAGCCAATAGGCTTGCTCCAACCAAAGCCAGTACCTAGCTACCCATGGGATGTAATTAGCATGGATTTCATTGTGGAGCTCCCCAAATCCCATGGATATACCATCATCTTTGTAGTGGTGGACTATTTCTCTAAGCAGACTCACTTCATCCGTGTCAAGCCACCATTGAATGCCAAGGAGGTAGCCTGCCTCTTCTTTACACATGTGTTTAAGTTACATGGTCTACCCATAGCCATAGTGTCAGATAGAGATGGAAGATTCATGAGTGACATATGGAAGGAACTCTTTAAGACCCTAGAAACATAGTTGAGATTCTTATCATCCTTCTACGAGCCCAACACAGATGGGCACACTGAGCGAGTTAACCAAGGCATTGAAGACTATCTTAGGAGCTATGCCCAGTGTTGCATAGAATCTCGGGGGGACTCACTCATGAATATATGTATATATAACGTGAGTTCAAAATAAGGGGTTTTTAAAATAGAATTTTTATACATTTTTTACATACAGAAGGGTGTCATATAAAGGGGTTACTTACAGATTGAATAGAAAAGGGTTGTGTTTTATTCAAGAAAAATTCATAGATTAGGATATTTATAAATAGGCCATGAACACACGTTATATAGACAATATATATATAGTAAAACTCCCGAGCATAGAATACGCACAAGAGTTTGTCAAAATCGCTCGTCATCGTAGGATGCTTTGCAAGATGAGAGCAAAGATAATGAAGTGTACTCAACTCAAGGTAAATACATGGAGTAAGGGGTTTTAACATCCTTGTTTTCCAGTCCAACTCTCTTGCCTTTTACCAATATCTGCATATTCTCCTCCTTATCCCTAGCTTCTCTCACTTAGTACTTTCAAATAGAATAATAGCTTAAGACCTTGAGATACAATCCCTGTGCATGTGATTGAGTTTGCATGGCCATAGTTTTACATTCATCATAAAATCTGTCCTTTGGATATAGGTAGAAAGACCTAGAGATATCTAGAGTAATAGGGGGAAAAACATATCGTAACCTCAATGAAGAGAATCGGCATAGTGAAGCTTCCACAGATTTAGTACTTTTATAGATATTCCATAATTCTGCAACCGACTGGGTGAAGTCCTTACACACAAATTTCAAGCTTGTGAGTCCTCTTCACCATCGTGACAGAATTGAATTGAAGGCAAGGCCACAAGGTATTGCACAGGTTGCTACTACCTGACGGCTTCACCCTCATCAATAGGATAATTATCATAAGAGAGCCACATAGGTGTCAAGTTGCAAGGTGGTGGACCCTCTCACTTGAGCATGTTTTTAGCCTTCTCTTCCTATGGCCCTTCTCAAGCTTGCTAGCTTTGCCCCCTCCCTTTTAAGCTCGATAGCCATGCTTCCATGTACATGCAATGTGCAACCCAAAGCTGACCTCGATGCTCTAGCACATCAATCAATAGCTCGACGCTCTCTTTTGTTCAATCTGCAGCTTGCTCATCTCTTGCAGATAGAGCCCTTGATTACTTTGCTTGGGTTTGCAATAATTGTCATGGAAGCCCCTCTCTTCCGTAGATAGAAAAACTTTTTCCACCATTAACTTCTGTAGCACATCGTTACCAAAAATATTGTAGATTTTCTTATAAAAGCTAAAGCTTTTAAAAGCTTTTTCCAAAGATGTTCTCCCTTGTCGCCTTCTTGTCCTGCTATTCTACCTATACGAAGAAGCAATCATGTACAAATTGAATTGATATCAACAAGATAAGCAGTATAGTCTTTGTCCAATGAAATGGCCTTGGACAATACATCAAAGGAATACATGTATGGTGGTACAGTTCCGAACTTCTCCCTTTTGGAAGGGTCAAAACAAGAAACATATTCATGTACAAATTGTTGCATCCATAGGGTCATTACATAGTCTTGCATCAATAGGGTTTGTATCCCTTTAGCATGTCTTGATGATCACCTCCATGTTTATAGTAATGCAAGACAGTGTCCAAGTCTATAGTGGGGTTGTATCCAAGAGCAACCTAAGCTTTGGGCCTTCTTCCATTTCTTTTCTTCATTGCTTGTGCTAGGAAGGGCCGTATCCAATATTGGCTAGCCCTCCACTAAGCACACTGTTTCTATTCAAATCCTTGCAAATATTATCATCATACTTCATGATAGCATTATGTGTGGTCTTGTGAATACCAAGATTCTCCAATTTTCGAGAGGATTTATATTATTTGATGAATTGATGTAGTTCATATGATATCCAAATAGTATCCTCTCTAAGTATTTAGGAAATAGAATTCATATAACATGAAGCTCTAATAGAATGTCCAATAAACACTGCTCTACCATAGTGTGAACCCTTAGATTGTTTCAATGATGTGAGCACCATCTTAATTCCTTGCTTCTTGTTTTCCTCTCCCAACTGTCAGCTTTACATTGTCATCGCTTCCTGCTTTGATTCATGCATTGTTCCCTAACAAGAAAATATGCTTTGAAATAGAACTTTGTGCTTATCCACTCATGATTTGAGAAAATATGCAATGTTGGATTTATGCAATGCAATCAATCAAATGATATCCACAAAAAAATTATAAATGCATTGAAGAAAATGTGCCTAGCCTATCTACATGTGCTCGCGCGTCATGCAAAATGCAAACGAAAAAGACAAACACAACGAAAAACAAATTCCTAATGACACTAACTAATGAATTCAAATTCCTGGCAAAAAACTCTGCCCTCAGATTTGAGTGGTGGACACACAGTGTAATGACACGAAGTGGACCAAAAGGATTGGGCATTGTACTTTGATGTGTTAGAGCTACTATGGACCTTATTGCATTACTCAAGTACTAAATGAAGTCACCTATAAGCTTGACTTGCCAAAAAGTATTTGTGTTCATAATGCCTTCCATGCTCGACCTTTGCGTAGGTTTTATCCCGACAACCAATGGGGGTGGCACATACCAATGCTCCATTTCAATGGCTCCTTCGAAGTAGAAGCATTTCTTCACTGCCAGGAAAACAAAGGATACCCTGAGTATCTCACCAAGTGGCGTGGGCGCCATCTCAAGGAAGCCACTTGGATTTCAGAAGTGGAGGTGCGCGAACGTGGCAAAGATGCCTTTGCCATCTAGTTCAAGGAGAATCCAAACAATCCTTCCAATGCCCCTTGTGTCATCCCAAAAATGGCCCTCATCATAGGCCCAGTAACGCATCCACTCCTCAAATGTATTTGAGTCAAGGGTGGACTTGCATGGTAATCCGAATAAACCAAAAAGCCCCTACCAAGTCTAGATGGGCAAACACTAACCAGCTTGTTAGAAAAAGCTATGTTAAGACCCCCAAGTCCGAGTGCGGTAGACATTGGCTAGTTTGATAGTAAAGACTGCGTTAAGACCCTACGTATGTCTCACAAGTCCTAGATCGACAAACACTGGCTAGCTTGTTAGCAAAAGCTATGTTAAGACCCTAACCTCAGCTACCCTTAGATTGTTGAGGACAAAGTGAGGGTGAGTGTAAGGGCTTTGTAGCTATACCATGGCATTGCTATGAGAAGCACCTATATAGGGAGTAGTAGTGAATCTAAGCCTTGCTTGGTTTCCACTCTATGTGTGATTCTCTATAACCAGTGGTGAACCCTCTTATGTATGGCATCACGAGGGTATAGTCCTAAAATGTGCTTATGTTGTACCATTTCTTTGATTGAATAATACAAGAGTATATCTTGCTATCACATATCCTGTTACCTTTATGTGCTATGTTGAGTGAGTGACAAGTGCATGTGCATCACCGGAGAGAGGGAGGTTCTTGCCTTTTCTTGAGGGAAAAATCACCCCTAATTTTACACTCGGTTTTTTATTCTCATCTTTTTTCTTTTTCTTTTATTAAGAAGCATGATTCTCTCTCTCCCTCTCTCTCTCTCTCTCTCTCTCTCTCTCTCTCTCTCTCTCTTACTAACCATCATATAAACGAGCATAGAAGAAAAGGAAAACCAAGCACAAGGCGAATATGCTTGTAGCTTCAGCGTGCGCGCTCTTGTGTAAAATATCAATATAAGTGCACGTCAACCATTACAATCAAACTGCATGCCTTTCCAGATGAGCAATTGAAAAGGTTTAAGGGAGAGATCGAGAATGTGCTTCATGTACTAAACGAGCTGGATCTGTGATTCTGTGCACGAGAAATATACTAATTAACGTTAAACGAGGAGAATGTTTTGAGAAGTAGTCTTTTATTATTGACTATTGAACATATTTCCTGAAGCTGCACAACAGAATAGGCCATCGGCCCTGGGTCGGGCCCGGGATAGAAGCCGCCCTCCCAGAGAATGTCTGGAGGTGTTCCCAAAAGGTCGTGCAAGTGCATAGTAGTTATACCAAAGAGCGACACCACAACACAGAAAAGACGGGGTTTAGTAGGACATCTCTCTCTCTCTCTCTCTCTCTCTCTCTCTCTCATGGGTCGATACCTATATATAGAGGACGGGATGTCGTTGTGGAATCATTCTCTCTCTCTGTCTCTCTCTCTCTCTAGAGTACCGCAAGCACCCACGTCAGCCTTGTCATCCTCCCAGTCCATATCGCTTCTGTACGTTGAGGTACTACCTCTGATTAGCTCACGTTAATCACACTTCACAGGTTCGAGATTTAGCTAATTCTGATCATTATGCGGTGATCATTCGCTCCCAGTACTGACAAGCTACAAGTACGATCGTTACACCAGCTATATTTTATCAACCTCTTCAATTGACGAGCTTTCATCTAATTACCATGGCTGACTTGATGAGAATTACACGTTGCGGTACCCTTTGTAGTGTCATTTTGATCCTGATCTCTCTGACAATGTTAACATCCAGAGCTGGGCTGGCTTTTGCATCAAGAGACGGTAATAATTTGGATGGTGGTGATCGGAGGTTACTTTCAACGTCCCTTAGCAGCGACAATGCCAACATCGTAAGCCGCGCCAAGAGTCATTTGGTGCTGACTGTCAGTGCTCAAATTCAACTGTTGAGAACGAATTACTTGCAGGGCCTGGTGAGGTTCATAGGACATGTAATCAATCGGCCTTGGTCATGTACACGTCCTATTACAACACAATTTATGAAGGCCAGGCTTCTGCTTAATCAAAATCGGACTAATCAGCCACCAGCAGGCGCAGCTCTGCAAACTCATCAACATCATCATCAGGACCACCACCATCATCATGAGGAACATGATAGCAAGAATGTTCAGCACAGTGATTGGCAGGACTCCAAGCATAATGTTCCCAGCAGCCCTGACCCTATCCAGAACAAGTAAGCATTCCTTTATACATTCTAACCAGACTTCTCTGCTAATCACTTGATCTCAACATGATAGCCTTGCTTGATATCCTAAGTGGCTCTGTATGCTGCTAATTTTGGCGCCCAGCAGCTACATTCTTCTCACTTGATTGCGTTTATTTAAGGTATCCTAACAATCACTGATTAACACAAGGATCAAGTTGCTCCAAAGCCTGTTTTGCTGCAAGACAGCCGTCGATGATCATATGCTCAGTAATTTCCATGAGAGGAAATGCGCAGGATCAATCTGATATTGTTATAAGTTCTGTAGCTGCACCTGCATGCTGATTCCGAGCCAAAATCATTCAGCATCTTTTTGTTTCTGGACACTTGGGGGAAGGTTAAAATTAGCGGCAAGCATGTGATAGCCATCCTTTTTTGCCCACCGCAGCTGAGGCTGGGACTACATAACTAATTATAAGCCTTTCAGGATGCATTGAGAAACGGTGCCGTGAAGTACTAGAATGTATACCAGCTAGCAGCTGCAAGAACCTCCAACAATTCTGATATGTAATAACGCCACCTATAATGCTAGTGTTGAAGTTCAGCTGCAAAAGCACAGCTGTCAAATGTGCAGCTACAGGCACGCCTTTTTTTGGAATAAAATTCCTCTACAATATATTATACTCGATTATGATCCCAATTACATGAATGTTGCGTCTCCACGAGCAGAAAACGGTCTAATGATAAAGTGTTTCACGAGAATGGAGATTGCATCATAGTCCCAATGCGTTAATCAATGGTGATCGCTGGTGCAAGTAGATTCGCCTTCACTCCGCTGCAGCCTGAATTCGCTATCAAGGCTGGTTACTATACACGCGCCATGGGCTGCATTACCCATTAATCGGATATACAGACTGGCAACCATGCTCAAAATTTTTAATGGAAACGGAAAATCACTCGAACCATGGTAAAAATAACACTAGGCACTACGTCGCTAGACCTTGCAGTGGCCGTGTTACACGACTTAGGACACTTTGCACCCGAAGTCACTCTTGACATGACGAGTGGTAAATAGCATTGCTAGACATGTAGGTTTCATAGCCATGCTTCTTCTTATATTTTACATGGTGCACACACGAGATTGTATAATAATCATAGTTGCACTTCGCATGCAATGTTAAAAAACGAAGTACGTTTTACACCCTACTCTATGCTTCTCCCAACAAACAAATAAGCTTCTTCTTCTAAGGCTCATGTATGACATCACGTTTCATAAACCATAGTTTCTAGGGCTTGAGTTAGTGCTTTGCACCAATGATCTGCGTGTCTGCTTTGATGCAATGCTCCATAGGCCACAATTTCCACCTCTTAGGTTGATGCTTTGTACCAATGCTCTAAGTGCATGTGTGTGGTAGCTTCATCTTCTCTTGTTGCTTTCCCTCTCCTCTTCCATATATGGAGTTGAAACAACTTTCTTACTACATGAATAACCGTGAAATTACTTGGGACTAGATCCAACACTTGATTTCCTAAATTAAACTACTCAATGTTTTATTTATTCCCTTTTCTCTCCATATATATATATATATATATATATATATATATATATATATATATCTCTCATGGAGAAAGGAATGTAGTATATTTGTGTTTTCCATTAAGGTCTCATTGTGTGTTTTAAAGGAGACAAAGGATCATAGCTAAAGGTGAGATAAGAATCATATGAAAAGAAGTTGAAAATAACATTGTAACAAATCATCATTGAAGGTTTTGCGACACATTATTAGGGCTTCTAGACAAGGGGTTTATGGTTTTGCAAAGGGGGATTAAGATTTCTCTCTTCTCTCTCTCATCTGCATTAGGAGGTGATCTAAGACCCTTTTACAACTGGATGTAAGGGATGCCTGTTAATCTTAAGCTTCTCTCACACACACACACACACACACACACACACACACACACACACACACACACACACAGTGGGCATAGTGCTTTCTTGGCAAATCTAATGTGATATAATGTGTATGTGTATTGATGTCTTGTTGACAATGGGATTTTTTGAGATATATTGTGTACTAGTTATATTGCATACACTACAACAGAAACGAGGCATAGACGCGCAAAGTCGGGCGCGTCTATCATAGCGTCTATAAGTGTGTGTAAACGTGCGTGTAAATAGATGCGAATTGTGCGTCTATATATCCGCGCAAGTAGACGCTAATATAGACGCGCCAGCAGACGTACAATTATTTAACCACCTAAAATTGCAATTCACATAATTAAAAAACCAAAGTTAATAATTATTTAACCACTTGAAATTGATTCTTGAGCATGCACGTGTACGCATGATAAAAACCATAGAATTAAGAATACACATTGAATCATTGAGTTTAAAAAAATAGAGTTAATAATTACTTGAAGTACCATTGGCATCCTCGAAGTGAGCAAGGACACCAAAATCTTGGGTATTTCTCTTTTCATCTATACGTTGAGTTCAAAGATGTTTACCCTCACACCAAAGTGCATTGAATAATGTGCACTAGTCGTAAAAGATAAAAGATCAAACTAGACATGCTGGACCCTCACGAGGTGTTCAAATAACTAGACATGTTGGACCCTCACGAGGTGTTCAAATAACTAGACATGTTGGACCCTCACGAGGTGTCTATAGAAAAATATACTGGGTAGATGAAAGAGCCCTTAAGCTATGGTACACTTACTTGGGCCTTAAAACAAAGATCAGCATTACTTCTACTCTAGACTTGGATAAAAGTGCTAGTGAAGACTCGAGTGTTTTATGGCTCGAGACTCAATCTATGAATGGAAAAACATCACGTCCACATCTAGGTTCTATCCCACCCTTCAAGTTCAAAAAGGGCATGGGATTTGGAATTCCTGGCTTTTTTAAAGGCAAGCCAAAACCATTGAATAGTTTGATGGAAGGCCCTCCCTTTTTCTATTTTGAAAATGTTGAGAACGTTCCCAATTCAAAGTGGGAGACCATCAAATGGCAGATCCAGAGTTCACAGACTCTAGATATTTTTTAGCATGCTTTAGGCTGAGGTGGTTATGTTTATAATCTTCTAGTAGATGGAAGAAGGTTGATCCTTCCCCTTGCTCCCATGACAATCTTTGAGGTGCTTCAAAAAACAAAGAAGTATTGGCCCTGATGGGATTCGAGAGAGAAGCTGAATTGCATAAACACACGGGGTGCCCCTAGCACTATATGTGGATTGATCAGAAAAATATTTTCTTCCCACAAAGAAAGCTAGTAAGATACCTTCTTATCTTCAACATGAGATTGTCCTGGCATGCAAAATATGGAACTTGGTTTGGGTCAGCCCAGGCCAAGCTACCCCACTTGAACCCCATGAGATTGAGCTGGTGCTTGGATATGATTGTGACCACACTTGAGGCTGCTCTACCCTTTCAGATCGGTATGATGCATTGGGCAACTCATTTTAGGTCAATACTATTGCGTACAGTCTTTCACCATTGAAATAATTATATTTGCAAGGTTTAACAGTTTTGTCCTTATTCTCTAGCCTTGGTGGAAAAGAAGTGGCATTGCACAAATTGGGTATAATTTTGAAGGCTGTTGTTATTCTTGAGATCAATGATAAATGTAAAAACATAATAGCCAGCTAGTGGAACAAAACCTTCCCCACAGGCCGATTTCAAATGGAGGATGATGTTAGAGATCTTACTGATGATAAGTTGGCTGAGATTGTGGATGCAGTGGGAAAGATTGTCGATGCCAATTCATAGCATGAGTAGATTGATGTAAGTCAGTTGGCTTGTGTATATGCAAGCTATTCCAATCATGTCAAGGTACACTTATAGCTCACATATCTTTGATTGATTAATGGATAATATGCCTTTCTCTATCTCTTTCGTGTACACCTTCATTGCATTATCTTTTTCTTGCTAAAAAACATTCCTGCTTTATCCACCTATTGATACGTAAGTGGGATAATATGCAATTGTAAGTGGGATGGTCTAGTAAGTCACTACATATATATGTGCCAATTGACTTGCCAATGTGTTATCTCTTATCCTAAAGCTTTGTTATATATGTCACCACATAGGTCAATTAATTCCCTAAATGCATGCATTGATTGGATAGGGCATGCCCTATACAAATGTGATTGGATAGGGCTTGATGATTGGATGTATATATAAATCAAAGGTTGACGTGCATTTGCAATATGTCACCACATAGGTCAATTGATTCCCTAATTATGCATGCATTGATTTCTTAAATTGTTCCTGCGCGTCTGTAAGCACGTGTAATAGGAATTATTTGTGCATATACACGCGCTGATAGACGCGCCACACAAGTTTATAAAAATTTAAAAAAAGTTGTGGCTTTCTTTTCAAACCTGTGCTTTCCTGCGTTTTTTGCGCGTTTTCTGCAATTCGAGCTCGACATCACTACTCTTGTCTATCTATCGCTTCATGAAGACAATGAGGCAAGGGAATAAGAGTAAAAAGAGGACAGGAGGAAAGAAGAGCCAAAGAGTAAAGAACAATAGTCAAACAGCAAGGAAGAGAACAAGATTGAAGCAACTTACCAAGGGAAGGGAGAAGGAGGACAAGGAGCTTGCAACCTAGCCGCCACAACCCATTGGAACAAGCAAAGAAGGTGAGTTCTTCTTCTCTCTCTCAATCTTTTTTGGTTTCTCTGTTTGTTTGTCTCTCTCTTCTCTCTCTTCACATGCTGGATCTTCTCATCTATGGAGGTTTTTTAGATTTGTTTTTTAGGTAAGTTTAAGAAGAAATGGTGCGACTATGTGCGTCTGTCAGCGCGTCTAGATGATAGTGTAGACGTGGCTCTAGACGCGGAAATAGACGTGCTAACAGACACCCACAGAGATGCCCTGACAGACGCAAACAGAGATGCATGTATAGATGCGCACAGAGATGTAGGTATAGACGCTGTATGTAATATGTTTTATCTGCATAGGGTAATATGATTTTTCTTGTGTAGATGTGCAATCCTGGATCCTCCAGCACCCCATTCAACAAGAAGCAATTCATGGGGGAGATGACCAATTATCTTGGTCACCCTCCCACTGCAGATGAGGTTTTTAGTGTGATATCTGGGACACCTATCACATCTTTGCCTACACAGGGATCAGCTGAGGTACATGGATTGGCCGAACCACGTGCATCTGCAGAAGCATGTGCATCTGTAGAAGCACATGTATCGAGTGAGGCAAAGGGTAGTGCATGTCGAGGGAGAGTAGTGTGGGAGAACGAGGAGGTCGAGGGGTTTGTGGGGGTTGCCTAGGTGGTGGCTCTCGATCACCCTCACCAGAAAATGAGAGAGGTGAGCCACCATAAATGTACTACTCTATTACTGATGTTGGTGGTATCTTGCATGACTTTGAGGGGAGAGAAGTAATAACCTACTTGAGGAGTGTCGTGCATGCCACATACAAAGATTGCATGATTCCCTTCAAGCACCAGAAAAATGGTTTGTGGCAAGAGGTGCTGCGGATAGTACATAAAAGGTACCCTAATCCCAAGAATTCACGATTCTCAGATGATTGGGGACGGTCAAAGGTGAGAGACACGCTTCATAACAAGAGGTCTCACCTTATGACGCGCGTTAAGGAGTCATTGCGGAGACAAGAGCAGGGGCACCCTCGATATGGCCAACCACCCAATTGCCACCGCAAGGAGTGGAAAGACGCCAAGAAGAGAGCAGCGGAGAAAATGACAAGTCGCCAGCATGCAGAGGCGCGGCGTATCCAAATGGCAACCATGGGATCGTCGCATTATGGATCGGGTGGCAGGGAGTCATGGGAGGCTGAGTTTGTAAGTATTATTTGATTTTTAAAAAAAATTAAAATTTGTAATTTGTTTCACTTCATTATGTGTGTGTTTTCATACGTTGTATGTTCAAATTGTTTTGTAGTATCATATCGTTGGTAGGATGCATACTCCTAGAGAGGTAGGCTACCATCGAGGTCATAACCGGGCGTCCACTTGGCAGCATTTCTACGAGGAGGGACTCATCACAGAGGAGCAATGTAATTGCGCCATGAGGATTCCACCACTAGAAGAGGTATGTTTTATTTTTTACATGAAAAGTATAGATAACTCTAATTTATTGTTTGTAATGGTATTTATATACCTTAATCCTTTGTGTAGGCGAACCCTAATGCAGTTGAGGATAGCGAAGGGGGGACTAGCAGTCGCGGTGGCGGCAACGACAGCGGCACAGACAACAGTGGTGGTAGCGATGATGATGCCTCTTCTGAGGAGATATAGAGGAGCCCCATGCATGCATGCCTCCCCTTGGCTTGTAATCTTCATTTTTGATATTTATTACTTTTAGCTAGTGCTTGCGACCATGATGTCACAAGCACTAGAACTCATAATGTAAAAACGTTTCATCTATATATATGAAATTTCGTGTGTTACATACATTGTTTTATTTTCAGTATCTAATCTTCGAAATAATCTTTCTCTGTTATCCCTAAGCATACAATTTGATGTTGATGGGGGGAAAAAAACCAGAGAGCATGTGGCTTGCCACTGGCACTCTGGTTTTTTTTTCATACCTCTGTTTTTGCGCGTCTATCAACGCGTCTAAATTGTAGAATAAATGCGCGTCTATTTTCGTCAAAAACTTTCAGAGTAAACTCGATTTTAGACGCGTAGATACACGCTTGTATAGACGCACAATATGAATATATCCACTTTTTTAAAAATATGACGATATATTTACGTAGCGCGTTTATACGCGCGTCTAAAAGCGCGTTTAAATGTGCATGTAACGCTGATCATAAACGCGCTTTTAGACACAATTTTGTAGATGCGCAAATAGACGCGTTAATAAACGTGCCCGACATTTTTTTTCACAATTCAAATATTATGTCTACAAGCGCGTCTATCGAGCCGTTTTGTTGTAGTGTTGGAGCATGGTTTCAGAGCATGCATTCAAGCTTTATGAAAGAAAAGAGGTTATTTTTGGGAATGCAAAGAAACGGATGTATGAAGGAGAAAAGAAAGGCTAATAAAGCACAAGAGTTTTCACGTGACAAAGCATTAGCTTTGGGTTTCTTTTTTGCTTTGTGAGGTTTTCCATGAAAGGGGTTTGTTCCTTTTTAAGCTGCATGACAGGATGAACAGTTAAAGATACTTCGGAGGGAAGCACACAAGAGATTCAACTTGAGCCCTATTTCAGTTACTTTTGTGCATACTTGTAAGCCTTGCTGTGCCTTCTTCTTGGTCAAAGGCAGATAGATACTCTCAGACAGAAGACGGCTGGCAAGGGACACAACAATCGCATGGGATGAGTGAAGTGGTGATTAGATGATCTAGCCTTCAGTGATGTCCACAACAGATGGCACATCGACTGACGTGGGAAGATTGGAAGCATATTTTGCAATCTGTCATTGAACAACAGTATCCTGCGTGTTTTCGGGACTGTAGGTCGTCACCAGCATCTGCACTCCTGGACCACTGTACGAACAAAGGATGCATAAAGTTGATAATGGTCAAGGCTTGAGAATGAAAGATACTGGGCGATATGCTCTAGCTGGCGATGCTTATGTGGCCATCTTCAAGACTGACATGGATACTGTTAATCGCAAACGTCATTCTGCTGCAATCATAAATCTGTAAAGTCGAGCTTCTGTCCGTTGGAAGCTGGTGAGCGACTATCATGCATGAAACCATGAGCTGGTGACCGATTCTTGCAGAGAGCTAGCATAGCCAGCAATAGTAACAGTTCTGAAGCGACAAGATAAGCACTATTGTAGAGTCATGAGCATGAACCATGGGTTGAAAATGGATGGCAATGGCTTTATGAGCTTCAACGAATCCTGCAACATGACATCAAAGCAGTGATACTGTTTGTGGAAGATAGTCAGACGAATCAGAATAAGTCCATCACCTCGGTGATGAAGGAAGAGAAAGCCGATTGTAATGAAAACTTTGGACTAATGCATGCAGAGGACGTGAGGCTGAGGATCAACTTGAAGAGGAGCAGCTCATGTTGAAAGCAGCGCCACCCTGCACCTCAATTACTTAGAGTAGTTTTGCAACTCCTGCACCTCAATTACTTAGAGTAGTTTTGCAACTCCTGGAACTTAAGTTAGCGTTGAGGAGGATGCAAGCATAATATCGAGAGTGGCTCTCATGAGGGTATTTAACACAAGGAACTTTCAATCGTTCCCCACATAGGCAATTTGGTGAAATATAGGAAATTCTCCAATATTTCCTATGTAGACAAGTACGTATTCCCCATCTATAACTAGGAAATTGCATTCCCTACATCTTATAATAGGGAATATAGAGCATTCCCTACATTCCTTTGAAAGTCCCTACGTTCCCTACATCTTATAATAGGGAATATAGAGCATTCCCCACATTCCTTTGAAAATCCCTACATAAGGCATTATAAGGATGTGATTCCCTACTTTTATGTAATAGGGAATTTAAGGTACAATGAGGATAAGATAAAGATGATGTTTATCACAATTCTCTATTTCTCAATTCAAGTTGATAATGATGGTTTCGAGAAGGTAAGGACAAAGGTCACAAGAAACTCTAAACCACTTACTATATAGAAAGTTCACATTATAACTAGGAAGATTACTAACCAAACTAGGAAGAATGTAGAAATTTCTAGTTATAACTAGATAATTTTGCCATCACTAGTCTCTTCTAACTAGTAACATCCTTTTCCTAGATAGTATCTAAAAAATTGAAGCCCTATCTAGCAACATTATCTAGCAAGTTATTGTATAACTAGTAATAATATCAACCTAATTAGAAAATTTTACTTTTTACTAGTCATAACTAGCAAGTACTATCCTCTAACTAGGGAATTATAGATATTCTATCAAGTAAACTTAGAACTCATGATTTTTCTAGGTATAATTAGTAAATAAATATTCATTGATTAGACATTTACATTTGTATAATACTTACTCACAACTAAGCTTTTCACATTGACACAAAAGCAAGGCCACAATTGTTGAAAGGTAATCACAATAACAAAAAACAAAATTAAAAGAAAGATGTTTAGTACACATGAATAACACAAACTGTGTGGCCCCAACAACAGAGTCATTGCATTTAGCAACAATAACACTTACAATGTTGAGCAAAGTACATGGCCACATTCACCAAGCATATATCATGGCCATGACATCCATCTTATTGCAAAGCTCATGATTATATTAGTGAGAAAAAAACATATTGCACCAATGGATTAAATAGAAACTCCACACACTAACATCATATTCCCTACTGTCCAAATGAGCAACAAGAGCAAACATTCAAAGTGCATGGCAAGAAAACCACACAATCATATATATCCCATCATGAAAATTAGATAGCCATATTAAAAAGGAAAGCACATTACCAAGTGCATGACCATATTGGTCATGGAAGTGCACATGGGAAAAAAGAACCACCAAGGCAAAGTGCGTAGCCATATTGAGAAAAAGCTAAATTGCATTGCCCAAAACATGTGGCTATAGAAAATAAGGCAAACTACATTGCTAGTTGTATGATGAAATATTATCACCTTTCAAACTAGCACTAAACTTATAAACTTCATGTCTTAACACAAAAATATAAGTACCAAGGATTCTAGTGATTGCCAACTATTGTAGCTAGCTCTATGTGGAAGCTTGCAACATGATAGATGGGAAGCTACTTTAAGGTTCACTATGAGGTGACTTGAATAACAAGAAGGCTACACCTAAATAGCCTTACAAGGGTGGATGTATATTACCTTTACAAAGAACTAGTGCTCCAAAACAAAGAAATCCTCATTGGATATTCTCATTTTATTAGGGTTTGAAGTTGAGAAATCCCATAGAAAAGTATTGATGGGAGCATATCAAATTCTCACCAATCTCAAAGGTAGGTGAAATAATTCAAACAATGTAGAAACTCTTGCAAATTCTCAATGGAACATTGAAAGTGCATCATAATAAAAGGAAAACACAAGAGGAAAAGAAGAACAAATTAAGATTGGAAAAATTTTGAATTTATCTTTTCAGAAAAAATAAGAGAGCTAAAAGAAAGGCATGCATTTTGTGCTAAGAACATGCTCAACAAGGCCAATATTAAAAAAGAGTACTATAAAAAGCAAGGAGGGGAGGAAAGCATGTTGTGCTATTCTCTCCTATACATCTTAAACCTTCCATGTTGGGTAAAAAACCATAGGTTTGAATCTCTATAAGAGAGGCTGAACCCCTAGAGGATCTTAATGTACTCTCTGTGAGGATTTCAATCATGCTATGCATTTGGCAATTCAATAATTATGATGTGTGCAATCTTGTGTAGCAACTTCTCCTATAGGCACCTATTTGGCTAGTATCATCTTGTGGTCATAACAAACATCAAGTGTAACATCCATGACAAGTCTATTTATGCTACCCTCTAATCCCTCCTGACTTGCTATAGCCCTTATTCCTATAAGTCAAGCCTTAGAGGTAATTCAAAGCTCCCAAAAATCTTGGAACAACTCAAGAAAATTCATGAGCACTATCATATCCCTTCTCTACCCTTAGAAATAATAGACACATGAATTTTTAGCAAGACCATTCATATATACTTGTGAAGATCATGTCCTAATGACTATATTTATGGCCCCAAAAAACAATATTACGAATATTTTAAAATTACTCTATGAAATTATTATTTTGTCTAATTATAACAAGTATTTTGAAATTATTCTCTAAAATTATTGTTTTTCATGGAACAATCTGACAAAATTTTTATCATTGTAGTTCAAGCCATTGGCATTTCCATCCCAATATGCCTTAGCATCCTATAAGATGCCAAAATACTCACTAGTGGGTTGGGATCCTATGATCTTTTAGGAGATAGGTGTTTTAGATTACATGACTGCTTGAGAAGGCAAAAGGCCAAGTGACCCTATTATATAGGATACCTTTAATGCTGAGGGAAGCTTATCATGGCTCTAAGTTAATAAGTTCCCTACTGTGTGTTGTTGACAGAAGTAGTGTAATCACATACAGCCCAATCTTATGGGGTTGGAAGCTCATATCCTAGGCTAGACAATTGTTTTCTCTATAGGCAGATGGATTTTATACTACTTCATGGAATGATATTTTTATATATTATCTTTTGTGCAATAGAATGTTGTTTTCCAAAGTGTTTGTCATGTGCTAGATGTTGTGTTAATGGACCCTATGTAACATGATAGTAAAAGGAAGCTACTTTTTTATGTTGTAATAGTATGGTACCTTTGCTAATTAGATAAGTAAAATAAATCCCATCAAGGAACGTGAGATTACCTCAATCCTGATGACCAATCATCTATGGCTAGATGGACCTAATAATTTGGGTAGCTTTTCTAAACATTAGATAGAGTTATTAATACACGATCCTCCAAATTCAGTAGGATATATATGAGGCTCAACTTCATTTTTGGGGGGACTAATGTGAGATGATGCCTTATCGGCAAGGGGATCAACATTTTATTCTCTTCCACTTCTCACTCTCTTTGAACCAAGTGCCAAGGTCATTCACCTTCTTATGTGCAACCAGATGGTCCGAAGCTGCAGAGCAAGAAGGATGCAGTTCCTACTGTATATGTTGATTGCCTCTAGATTGTCGCCTCCAAATTGCTGAGCTGTGCAACCTCATCCAGAGTTTGGAACGTACCATACATCCATAAGCTTGTTGACAACAGATTATTCAAAAGCAGCACAGGTTGGTTGTATCTTTTGAGAAACTCTGCTACAATCTTCACGCTCAAGGTGTGCCAGTGGCCAATATTAAATGAAGATCATTGTAACTTCAGTTATGCTTTTGCATGTCTTGGACATTGTGGATTTATGCAACTATTGTGACTTGTACATTCATAGTCTATCATTCCTTTGTCAACATGGTGGTCATTTAATTCACTTTCAAAGTTCGTGTTTTGGAGGTAGATATATTTTTTGTCTTATGCTATTGAAGAGTTTGCCTTTTAGAGTACTTCTTTGAGCATGCTTGATTTTTGAATTTAGGAACTTTGATGTCATCGAGACATGAGATGATCATTCAGCTTCAGTCAGTGCAACAAAATTTGCTTGTGGTGATTTCAATTTGCTGAGTGCTAGTGTGGACAAGTATGGCTTCCTCCTAAAGTCATGGTTTTTACTTTGAATTTTTAGATTCTCAAGTCTATTTTGTTTTGGCTCAATTGTAAAACCGCTTATCTGTAGATCAGTGGTGTTTTGCAACATAGAGGCAACAACAATGGGCATCAAGAGTACACATTATCATCAAGAAATGGCTTCTTGTGGCATAGTTTATGATATGGATATTGATCCATATAACAAGATAACAGTAACTGTTGGACAGGTTGGAAGTTATTTTCATGGAAGGTTACCACAAGTTTTATATTGAAACATGATTGGCTAATATGTTAAGTTATTTGTCTTGTATGGTTTTAGGATAAGAAGCTGAACATGCTCAATCTTGCTAGTGGGAAGTATTAGCTATATATAGTTTGTCTATATATAGCATCCCTGGTCCCCTCTATATATTCCAACTATGTGTGCTCACTTGATGCACTTCTGGGGTTCCACTTCCGGTGTCTGGTGTCTCTCTTCTCTTCTCTCTTCCTCTGTTCCGCGTCTCCCTCGTGCACTGTTCAACATGGTATTAGAGGGAGGTTTCCTCTCTCTTCTCTCTCATGCCGGGAGCATCCTACGCTTAAGGAGTAGTGTTGCTTCCTCTCTCTCTCTATCATCATCCATTCTCTTTCCTCTCCTTCTCACCATCCTTTACCCCTGACCACTGCCCCTGCCCCTACCTGCCTGTTCTGCCTCCCCTGTCCTGTCGGCGAATATGTGAAGTTGCTGCACCCGAGCATGCGCACAACAGCCAGGATCCGCAGGTTGCAACAACGGCAGGGCTGTGAGAGAGGAGAGACCGTTGCCTCCCTTTCTTGTTGGCGAATATGTGAAGTCGCTGCGCCCTCCTTTGCCCTTGACCCCTGTTCTGCCTCCCCTGTCCTATCGCCATGGCCACAGACAACGACACCTCCCAGCATCACCATAGCCACGAGGAGGAGGACAATGCCCACCTCGACGAGCCCCCCCTCCACCCTTCCCACCAAGACCCCTCCCTCGCCAAGAAGATCCACGGCACCTGGACAGACCTCCATCTAGTGCCGCCACAAGATGGAGAAGCTCTGCTGCAAGTATCATGCTGGTGAAATAAATTTTTGAGTGATGGCTACCTAAATTTCTTGCATGTGTACGTGTAATACATCATTGTCCTCTTTGCAACAGTAATACCATGGGAGAGGTCAATCGTAAACAAAATTGGTATGCTTTCATGTAGACTTATGCAAGTTACCTCTTGCTTAAGCATGATGCACCTCAATTGAATGACACCAAAGGGAATCCCCACGTTCTCTCAAAATTCTTGACATGAGAGAATGTAAAAATGTTAGCTCTTGAGCTTGGAGCGAGCCTAAAGAAATTGGGTCACCGTTTGTGGACTTGAGGCGAATGAAAAGAAACCAAGCCAAATGTGGTTCATGAATTGGACCGAGACTTGTACGCCTCTACGACCATAAACAAGTGAGGACTCATAGAGACTGGCGAGTGTGTAAAGAAGCGGGCAAAGCCATGTTACGATCTCTTTTTGTTTAGACCGTCTCAAACTCGTAGTAGGTGCCGGCGAGGACAAAGAAATTGGAGCTCGTGGATGCTAGCGAGTGATACAAATAAGTGGGCAAAGCCAGGTCGTGTCTCCAAAGTCAAGCTACTGTATTGGTATGGCTAGAACGGCGGAGCAGGTGCCAAAGGAAATGCAACTGCCTATAAGGGAGAGTGGTTATGTGGTCCACTATAAAATAACACTTACCCTGTGTGGGGACCCTTTTGGATGCCTGGCTACTGGGATGTATGGATCGTGATGGTGGATGTGTGTAATGCTTGAAAACCTGGAGCGAGCTCAAAGAAGTCGGGCCCGTGGATCACTCGCTCTCTCTCCATCTTGACCAAGCCGCGCACGAAGCCATAAGTGAGGAGTCAAGTGGACTGGATCGAGTAGTGGGGGCCCCCTCACAACACCAAGCCATGTAGTACGTCACGAACAACTACACCAAAATCTGATGCTTAGGCTACGGTAGCATCTCCATTGTGTTCTTAGTGAACATGATTGTGCATCAATGATGATGTGGATATGCATTAACATGTATTTTTGTGCATGTGGTAATTTGATGTGTCTATGTATGTTTATGGATTTGGTTACCTTGTGATTTTGAGTTTAATTTTATACATGAGTGAAGAAGTGCTATGAAAACACACATTTTCTGTGTGTGTGTGTGTGTGTGTACTAGGTGCTCCATGCCTAGCTCCCGGTGCTTCGCGCTGGGAGAGAGAGAGAGAGGGGGTGACACGTGGTGATAAGGGGGGTGCACAACAAACTCTAGACCACTTACTATATAGAAAGTTCACACTATAACTAGGAAGAATAGCAACCAAACTAGGAAAAATGCAACAAACTCTAGTCAATTACATAAATTGAGATTTACAACATCATATGCTAGGTAGCCTTAGATCTGAACTCTTATTTGTTGTCACGAGTGGGTTACAATAATTAATGTTGTCATCCAATTCCTCTACTAAAGATAATAACATGAACCCTCAGATAGCTTGGTGATAATTGGATAAGTGTCTAAGTAATAATTGTGACATAGATTAGATTACCCTATGTAATGCATTTTGTGTCAAGTTGAGTAATCTATAATATAAAACATCATTAATTGGTGACTTGGAGAGTTATTATATGAGCAGATAATGATGTACATCAAGGTGTTTATGCTATCATGGAATTAATAAGACTAACATGCACAAATCCAGGGTATAAGGTGAACCTGCCATGATGGGAGATGGCATGAGTTCCATCCTATTATTAAATCTCTTAGATTATTTAGTCTGGAACTTGAAGTGGTAGTCACATTGGACACTTCGGTTTTTAAGTCGGTATAGGCGTTTTGGGCTGCAACAGGGCCAGTCCTAGTAGAGGTAGGAGCCACAACAGCAGATTTTAGTAAGCTACGTGATTGAGAGGATTCAGTTAGATGCAGTTAGATTGTTGTAGGTTTAAGTCGGTTGGGCATTGGTACTGTATATCATTCTTTAATGATTCTTGTAGATTATTCAGTAAGGTAGCTGAAATGATGGTTTTTTTTCACGTAGTTTGTTTTGTATTTTTCACTCTGGACTCATATTGGACCTATGTTCTTGCAAAAACAGTTCTGCTTATTGAGCTATGTTAATGTAAGTGAGCTTTTGGTGTGAACTCGATGGAGAAGGTAGGCATCTAGTGGGCAGCGTCATATCATGACGTGGGATACATTTTACTTCCATTTTTAATATCCTTTGGTCATAGGAGAATTTGCATACTATGGACTTGGGTGTACTGTTGTTTGGCATAATGGAGTACCTAGATGGGTTGATTGTTCAAGATTGTTGGATTGTTATAGTTTGTATGGGTGCTGAGTTGGTGGGTTGGCACAACATAGTCTGGAAGTGCAAGGACAATAGTTGAGCACCCAAGCACAAGGGCCATCTAGAAGAACATCCCCAGGTGCAACAAGAGGCCAGGACACTCTGATGTCTGGCAAGCCCTTGGTCAACTCACATTTGGGGATATCCTGAAATACTTGTAAGCTTCTTCGCTGCACTACTGTTGCATTTTATGATCCTTGTAGAGCATTATGACAATTTTGAAGAGCCCCTCTCATGCATTTTTCTAGAACCAGCAACTGCTCACATTTGGGGATATTAGCGGGGGTATTAGCTATATATAGACAAACTATATATAGTTTGTCTATATATAGCATCCCTCGTCCCCTCTATATATTCCAACTATATATTCCAGCTATTGTGACTTGTACATTCCTAGTCTATCATTCCTTTGTCAACATGGTGGTCATTTAATTCACTTTCAAAGTTCATGTTTTGGAGGTAGATATTTTTTTTTTCTTATGCTATTGAAGATTTTGTCTTATAGAGTACTTCTTTGAGCACGCTTGATTTTTGAATTTAGGAACTTTGATGTCATCGAGACATGAGATGATCATTCAGCTTCAATCAGCGCAGCCAAATTTGCTTGTGGTGGTTTCAATTTGCTGAGCGCTAGTGCGGACAAGTATGGCGTCCTCCTAAAGTCATGGTTTTTACTTTGAATTTTTAGATTCTCAAGTCTATTTTGTTTTGGCTCAACTATAAAACCACTTACCTGTAGATCAGTGGTGTTTTGCAACATAGAGGCAACAACAATGGGCATCAAGAGTACACATTATCATCAAGAAATGGCTTCTCGTGGCATAGTTTATGATATGGATATTGATCCATACAACAAGATAGCAGTAACTATTGGACAGGTTGGAAGTTATTTTCATGGAAGGTTACCACAAGTTTTATATTGAAACATGATTGGCTAATATGTTAAGTTATTTGTCTTGTATGGTTTCAGGATAAGAAGCTGAACATGCTCAAGCTAGTGGGAAGTCTGTAAGATGCTTCAAACCAAAAGGAGAAGTTGGTGAGCCCATAAAATTATGAACAATGAATTCCTTGTTTTCAACAGCTCAATTCCTTGTTTTCACTTGGTGATGCTAATTTATGGTTTTCAAAGAGTTCAATGGACAGAGTTGCATATTTGTTTGGAGGCTTCCTAATCTTTTGACTAAGATGATGTGGAAGTGCTGTAGTTCTGACTCAAAAGGGCAACTCTACAATACTTCTTCAAACCCCTTGAGACGTGACAAGTCTCAGACACAAGAGTTGGATGCTTTTGGTACTCTTGTTACTATTAGACCTCAGCTTGCAAGCCATACGACTCCTGCATTTAAGTTCAGTGTGTCCCTGTTGTCGCATTGGGCATAGGCCAAGGTTGTAGAGACCATTCTAGAAAACGATAAGGGTGAATCAGAAGATTTAAGTTTTTGTTCTTTTGAATCAATATGGGAGGCCAAAGTTTGTAGTGCAACATGTTTTTGAAATACTGACATCAACATATACGTTAATAGGAATAAATATGGAAACTCCAGCTGAATTTTTATGATGCCTTTGGTGCCCAAGAAAACATCTTGCTACAGCTGGATTTCCATATGATGGTTTAGTTTGCCTCTGGGATTTCAAGTTTGCAGCATTGATAGCCAAAGTCAGAGAAAAAACTATATCCATGCCAAAAAGTGGGATTCATCTTGCTTCAGATGGAAGCTTTTTTGTTACTACAGGTGCTAATCACTTGAAACATTGGACTATCAGGTCAAATGCAGGACATCAATGGGCTCAGGTCTTGTCCTAGATGGGAGAAATGTTCATCTTGGTAGTCTATGTGAAAATTCTTTTGCGGTAGTAAGATTCACGAGATGGAGATGTCCAACCGGTTTATGCCTTGAGCTGCACAGGCATGCCCAAGTAGGCTTTAACCAACTTTTTCTGTTTGGCATTGTTCTCAATTCTGCTACTAATTTAGTATAATTAGTGAATTGAGGATTGTGGTTGACACATATGATGTTCAACATGAATAGTATGCCTTCTACATTATGAACTTGCATTGAAAAAATGGGTTAATCTTAAGGTATCCTCTGATATGCAAGCAAGGATCTCTCTGTGGTTGCCTATCTGCAAACATAAACAACAATTTCAACTACTTGTTGCAGGTTCGACAAGGCCATGGTTTAGCCATTTCAAGTTTGCACATTGCTTTTGCATGCAGTGATGGTATTGTGCACATTTTCATGCTTGAGTCTCTTGCATTTACTGCAACTTTTCCTTGACCAGCGCCATTTGGATTCCATGACTTGACAAATACAAACACATGCTCCTGAGTCCTACCTTGCCGCACATAATGTAAATGGGATCTCATATCTTGATGCTGTTGCTTGTCAATTTGCAACATCACACAAGATTGGTAAGTTTTATTTTGAGATAGCATTAGTGAGTCCTTACATTGAGAAGAAACTTAAAGCTGTTAGGCGTAAAGTGCTTCAGTTTTGATAATACATTACTCAGGTTTCTCTTCAATCACTATTTTTACATCAAATATTTTGGTTCTTCCAGTTGTTGTATTTGCCGATCATAGTTTCTTTGTTTGGGATATTGAGAACTTTTCAAAGGTCAGGACCTCTATTCCAGTATTGTTCAGGCCTATGCTTCTTAGAAGTTGTTAAGTTCTCTATGGAGTGGAAGATTAATGGTATATGTAGCCTCTTTAACACTATCTCTTTTGTGACCTTGGGAGGGTTTGTAGTGCTATTAAAGAACTTGTAAGTAACAACTTAAAAATGCTTGGGACATGAGAGGACATATTTAAATGCATTGCATGTATCCCCTTTGTCATAGGTTAGATCTGGCATGATACATAGCACGTATCACTTCTCTATTGCTGAAGTATTTTTGAAGAAGGCCATGGTAGTTATGCATCGTAGTTCAAAAGAATCATACTCTATCCTCTGGTATGGTCATGTGGGAATCTCCCCTAGCACACTGTACCCCCCTCCCTTGTTGCTTATAGGCACATACCCCACTCATGTGCTGATGAGTCACCTCCTTCCTTGAAGGAAACAGGGAGTGGAAAGGAATCACCTCATATTTAGACCTAGTCCCACCCTCCCAATTGATCAATGCCAAGTTTGGATTAGTTTTGGGTTGCATGAAAGTGTATCTTCCATGTTGGGTAGTTTTTCGCCCATTTTGGGTTGTTTGGGGGCAGATCTGAAGGATAACTTAGTTGTGAGTAAGGGATACATGCTGAAGCTCTAGGATAGCAGGGCAACTTGATGTTGAGCAGATTCTAGGGTGTAGGATTGGTTCTTTTTCTCCCATAAGTGTAGGATTGGTTCTTTTTCTCCCATACTCATTTAGGGGTGTCTATTGATGGCAGAGTGAACCATGTGTTGCTACTATTGATTCTAATCAACTTGATGTATACATTCCTAGCATGGATGATATTTCAAATGAACAAGGTTTGGAAAAGATATCTTATAATCTTATATGTTTATCATTTTTGTACTTGATTCCATATATTTTGGAGACATTTGATGTATACACATGATCTTTTTTTGTTGATGTAGCCTCTTGAAGAAAGTAGCTCCTTTGAAGGATAACAATACAAGCAAACAGATTTATCATTGCAAGTAATGCTTTTAAGCTCATATCTAATAAGTTTCTTTGAGAATGTCTCTTATACAGATACTTATACATTAACTTTCATTTCCCATAGATGAATATGTTCGTGGAGGAAGAAAAGAGCTTTGAAGGATTTCAATGTTATACATCCCATGAGGTTCTTTGCTTTATATTAAATTTAAGATTGACCATATGATTCATGTTCTTAACAATATCTTAAGTTTGATATCATAAGTGTAGGATTGGTTCTTTTTTGCCCATACTCATTTAGGCGTATCTATTGATGGCAGAGTGAACCATATGTTGCTACTATTGATTCTAATCAACTTGATGTATACATTCCTAGCATGGATGATATTTCAAATGAACAAGGTTTGGAAAAGATATCTTATAATCTTATATGTTTATCATTTTTTTACTTGATTCCATATATTTTGGAGACATTTGATGTACACACATGATCTTATTTTGTTGATGTAGCCTCTTGAAGAAAGTAGCTCCTTTGAAGGACAACAATACAAGCAAAAAGATTTATCATTGCAGGTAATGCTTTTAAGCTCATATCTAATAACTTTCTTTGAGAATGTCTCTTATACAGATACTTATACATTAACTTTCATTTCCCATAGATGAATATGTTCGTGGAGGAAGAAAAGAGCTTTGCAGAATTTCAATGTTATACATCGGATGAGGTTCTTTGCTTTATATTAAATTTAATATTGACCATATGATTCATGTTCTTAACAGTATCTTATCCTTTACATGCTTAAAATGTAGGATGTTGAAAATGAAGATGAGACACTTGATATGGAAATTGTGCCAGCTTTTCAAAGTTATTGTCACATGGTTTAGACAAAATAATGCACTCAACTAAACGTCAAGAAACTCTGGAACAAAGTATCCATAGTTCAAGCAATGATAAGGTATGTAACTTTTTTTCTATATAAATGTTTTTAATGTGATTACCAACTTTAGTTTTGAATGAAGACTAATCCAGATGATGACATTAATGAAACATCTCGAAAAAGTCAAAGAAAGAGGAAGGTATTTGATATATGTTTGTGAGAGAACAATAGCATCATAGTTTAGTGAATAACTAAAGATATGATTGATTACATAACTATTTATTTTACGTGTTGACTAGCCAAGTGAGAAGATGAAGGATCTTTTGCAACAAAGGAGCATGAAACGAGGTACCAATATCAACAAAAAAGAACCAAAGGTGCTAGATGTGATTGTAGTCATGTAGTTCAATTTGTAGCTTTGAGATTAACATTTCAACTGATGCTTAAAGGGTAGCTTTATAGTTTATATATATATATATATATATATATATATAGTCATGTAGTTAAATTTATAGCTTTTCATATTATAATTCATGTCATTTAATTATCTATACATAGTATAATAAGTTACTTATTCTCTTTTTGTTATTCAATGCAGGTTAATATGACAAAAGAGAACATGGAAACCATACTTTTGAAGTATCTTGGTGTGCCTACAATTCATGATATGTACTTTTCTTTAAAGAGTACATACATGAATCTCAAAAAGATTGAAGCTAGCTTTCAAGTCTTGATTAAGGATACAAAGAAGCCAACAAGTGATGATATGATTAAGGAGATTATTTATTGGCTACTACGAAATGGCAAAGTTGTATTAAACAAAAATAGCAATGTGCTTAGTCTAGATGATGTGGAAGTTTTAGCATAACTTCTACTTTGAGTTAAGAATTTATTGCTTTTCAACATATTGGAGATTTGAGGGATTACTCAAACATTTATTACTTTGCAACATATTGGAGATTTAAGGGATAAAACAATCAAGACACATATGTTGCTTAATTAGTTTTTAGTTCTATGCTCCTTTAAAAGTTTTTTCATTTTTCTTTTGGTTGCTAGAAGTAGATGTTGATGTCTTAATTTGTTTAATCTATTTTGATCATTAGATGTATGTTATTGATCCTTACTTAGAAATGATGACATTCTCTATATAATTTTGTAGTAAAAAATTTATTATGTAATTTCTTGTTTGATATTAGCATGTCTAAGAGTAAGGGCAAAGTAGATAAAGTGATAAGGAAAAAAGAGAATTCCCACGGAATTCCCTAGTTGAAAGGACATATAAGTAGGGAATGTAAAAAATAGGAAAAATGAGAGATTTCCTAGTGAGAGTACCTAGGGAATCACCTCTAGAATTTTTTTCCTATATATGGAATATTTCCTATATAGGAATTATTCCCTACATAGAAAATTTTGTATTTTCCTATGTAGGAAATATTTCCTACATAGGAAAGGCCTTGTAATATTTCAAATATTATATTCTTTTTTTCTTCTCCAGCGTCGTGTCGTGCTGGAAGGAGGGAATGCGATAGAGAAGCCAGCAAGCTCCTCGCTGGAGCTTGCTCGGCTCCACAGGGCATGCAAATGGACACGTTGAGGGGGGAGGATTCCCTCCCCTTCCCTATATAATTAGGGAGGGATGCAAGCTACGGGGAGAGTTGAGAACGACCGTCGATGCTGCCATACTGCCGAGCGTATGGAGGAAGGAAGAAAGGGGGGAAGTTTGAGCTAGGCCTGCGAGAGGCTCGCGAGGAGCTGCGGTTAGAAGGCAGCACCTTGCACATGTGGAGAGAAGGATAAAGCCGAGCCGCTGCCGCCTGCAGACTAACCCTCTTTGTCACCGTAAAAAATCCCCACCCCCCCCCCCCCCCCCCCCCCCACGTGGCTACAGAAGCTTCTTGAAGCTTATAAGGGGGGGCTCCATAAGCCCCCCTTTCTATACCTTATAATCCTTTCACCCCCCCTTTCCCGATTTTATTCCCTTTATTCCTTTCACCCCTCCCGGTCTTAAAGCCCTTAACCCTTCCCATGGGGCCATTAGACCCCCACTTCCCTTGGCCTCATAAACCCTTTTCCCTTCCCCGTGCCTAAATTTATAAATTTCCTTCTTGTGTTTTCTTTGGAACCCATGTTGCACCCCCCCCCCCCCCCCCCATATTCCTTTTTTTAACACACCCCCCTAAGCCCCTTTTTAACCCCCGTGTCCCCTTTTCCTTACACACCTTTTCCCCTCCCCTGTGCTATAAGCCTTCACGCTTCACCTTTCCTATTCCACCCCGGGTTAAAATCCCTAAAAGCCTTTACTACTCCGTGTCCCAAAACCTCTCCAAAAATCCCCCTTCTTATACCTTTTACCCCAAGCCCAAAGATCTCCCAAGGCCTTCATATATTTTTTGAAACCCCACTCACACACACCATTTTCACCGCATATGAATCCCTATAGGGCCTTTTCCTTTTAGGCTTTATAAACCCTTCCCTTCCGAAGAAGCTAAGACCTTAAAGGTCTTATTACCCCTTCTCGTGGTCAACCCTTTAAACTGCTCCTTGCCTCGAAAGAGAGACGGTGGAATTCCAAAAAGGAGAGTGAAAGCTACCTTCATGTTCGAAGGATTACAACTGTGATGCCACCTAAGAAAGTCCAAGGAGTAGCTGTGGGAGGGTCATCTCTCGGTATCCATGTGGATATCTCACCCCAAAACCAGGTTTTTCCTTCTTGGTTTTATATCGGTTTTAATTCAATCATGCAAGATGAATTGTTAGGGACAATATATATTTTTTCCTAGTTATTTACGATGAATGAATTTAGTTTAATTGATCATGCAAAATGGATAAAGTATAAACATAGTTTTCCTTCAAATAGCCTTATGCGCTGAAATGAATTATGAGTAAGATTGTTTACCCACTAAAGTAGAATATTTCAATTAAATCTTGAAGGAATAAAAACTGCATCTTGCTTCATTAGCCCCTATTCTTTTTACAACGAATCATCATAGAAGGGGAAATTCATGAAAGGTTTCTTACGTTGCTTAAACTCTAGGAAATTATCATTGCTAACTGCATATCTTAGCAAGGAAAAGATTGTTTATTTGGCATCAGTTTTATTCGCAAAGAAAAAAGGAAGATTAATTAAATTTACCTAACCTCAAAGCAACAAAGTTTAGGACTAAAAAATCAATCATCAGAATAGATAACAAATCATGCCGAGGTGATCTCGATATTACCTTCTAAAAGATAACCAAATTAATATAAACTTAGAAATACCTATGCTGCGAAATATGCATTGGGAATGATTTAGATCCAAGAAACCTTTATACCTTAAATACTTACCTACCTTCCCTGATTGTAGGGTCAATAAATCGTAAATGTAAAAGAACTAGGGTTTATCCCTGAGGTTCTTAAAGAAAATAATAAAAAAAGACCCTAGGTTTGACAAACGTCAGCTTAAAGAAACTAAAACGGATTGTTTCATCATATATTACGATGCAGGACTTGCACAGCAAGTACGAAGTCATATGGTCTTGTGATTGATTCACAAGAAGAAAGGTTAAATACCCTCAACAAGGATGGCAGATCCTTACGTAAGTTATCTTGCAAAAGGATGTATTCTTTAATATCCTTCTGAATAAGGAAGGTTAAAAACTGAAAACAAAAGTATCCAATGAACTTTAGGGTTGAGCAAGTTGGGGTAATAGGGTACGTCCTAACCCAGAATATAAGGGGATCTTACCAAGTTGCAAGACACCCTGGAACGAGTGCTGATGCATTTGAAAGGAAAGAATCATTCCTTAGAAGTTTGCCAACAATAAGATTGGTTAATGGAAATGTTTGTGCTTGCTAGAGATTTTAGAGCACTGTTTGATTTATGAATTACAAATTAAATGAATATCTATACTTCAGGTTGAAGACTTGAAGGGAGAGGCAGTTTCAGTTACCCCCGACTGCCTGCCTGACCCTAACCAAGGGGTTTGTTGACCGCGCCGGGAACATGGACTGAACCCGCCGCGAGAGGTCTCTCCGTTGAGCTCTACTTGGAGCAGGAGGACGCTTGGGTGCTAGGGGGGGCTCTGGCCATAAATCCCTTGCCTTTCCACGTCCTGCACAAGAGACTAACGTGACTCGGGATTGGATCTCGAGGCCCGCATACTAGTCTACGGGCGGAAGCTTGAAATAGTGATCCCTATGGATTACCGGATAGCCTTCGGGAAGATGATGGACAAGCCTACAGGCGGAACTCCTTGTATTTCAAAGATAAATATGATGATATGTTAATAAAGAACTTGTTTGATATTTCTCTATGTCACATGATAAGATTACGTGAAGGAACCAGTGCTTAACGGATTAATTAAAGGAGCTGGTTGTTACATGTCCAATTAAATGTGTTAGATAATTACCTAACTAAAACAAACCGAGAAAAGTGCGGAGGATGGGCCATGGGTCTGTCCTACGGTTAGGTGGCCCCAGTTGGCCGGGAACTTTTCTCAAATCTCGAAGATCAGTGGGATGATTGTCAAGGGACACGAACAACGAAAGCCTTGACCTAGAGTTATGTCTTACTCGATTTACGCTGTTTTAGGGGAACGGAATGGGACTATGCCTTATGGTAGAGAGGTTGAGCTTTGCATCCCTCCCGTTTCCCATTCTCCTTGAACCAAGTGCAACGTGAATCCTCTTCGGTCCTGACATTTCTGCGTAAAGTAGTTCGCTTGGGTCCGACGCTAGTTGCTGTTAAGTAATGACCAATCAGGAAAACCCTAATTCCGGTCGATCCTAAGTGGGAATGGCTAGAATACTTCCGCTACATGGCAGATGTGGGAAGTCCTAGATCGAAAAGCCCGTAACATTTCATGGGAGTGCCGGGCGGAGCTTTCTAGACATCCTTTCCGATGGACTGCTAAGACGTGTCCTGGATGATATTAGTGGACACGTTATAGTTGGTATGAGAGCCGACCAATAACGGAATTGTTTTTATGAAATCTCAAAGAAATGAAGTAAAGCAATTGTTGCTGTCCAAACATTTCCTTACCTTCAATGCTGTCTTGCAGAATTACGAAGCATGGAACAAGTTTTTGGTATTTCGAGTCATGTTTATGACTGCAATGCATTCTCCGCTTTATAGACAAAGAATTGGGATGATGAACATCCTGGAGCAGATTTATAATCCATCACCTTTATACATGGAACGAAGATGAATGGGTGCTTCAGGAATCTACTATATAGCCGCCCACCGGTTTGCTTATCTACAGACCAACCTAAAGAGGATCAAGTGGTTGGAAGACTTGAAAGGCGCGAAGCTGTTCGTTTTTGTGGAAGCTCACGTAAATTCGACTTTACATATTCGAGGTCGGAGGGTTGAAATGAACTCATATGTTTATGAGGAAGTAACCGCCGACAGGATTAAAGTGTTGGGCCGCCATGAGAAGTATGGATTCCAATGGAAAGGATATCCTGAACTTCCAATGATTTATCGATTCCTGAAGATCCATGACCCAAAACCTTACTCTTACACAGTTCTTGTAGATAAATGCAATACAACGTTGTTCTCCCCAAACTTTTTATCGATGTCTGGCTATGCATACAAATTGATAAAAAGTTAAGTAGCTACATTGTTTACGAGATAGCTGAATTAAAGATGTAATATAAGCTAACGTCGATTATCGTATAATAATGTTAAGAAAACCTTTATTCAGGCACAACCCCAGGTACATGTTCCTAATTCACCTCCTACATCAAGTACTACTATGATCTAGGAGAAGAAGTTCATTCTCAAGCAAATCAAGCCACCCTAGTTTGACGAGAGAGGTAGATTCGTCCAGGCTAATGTTGAAATTTGGATTGAATCCATGGAGGATTACTTTGAAGCAGCCGGTACTGCACTCGCCAATCAGGCTATGCTCGCCAAGCTAAAGCTCACCGGCGAAGCCAGGCTTTCGTGGAAACAATGGTGCAAGGATCAAGGGATCACACAAGGATCCATTACCTGGGAGAAGCTGAAGAAAGCCGTGCAGGGAAGATACTTGCCACTTGCATATCGCACGCAGAAAATGAATGAGTTCTATGAGCTAAAACAGCTAGGACTCACTCTTGACACATACTACTCTAAATTTGTCTCACTTTTAAAGTATACGCCACAGATGGACATGACACAGCAAGTGTCCAAATTTTGTGCGGGTTTAAATCCACCAATAAATACCCGTCTTGTATCTATGCGGCCATCATATCTTTAGGATGCACTCATTCGAGCGGCACCTATAATTCAGGAAGTGCAAGCTAGACCAAGGGGTAACAAAACTTGGTCTTATAATGACCCGAACAGAGGACCATTCAGACCTCAAATGAAGAGAGATTAAGGTCATAATTAGGGACAAAGAAAGAAAGCAAGGGATGAATAACGTCAAGAACTTTGTTCCTACTCAAAGTAATGGCCGAAATCTCCATTGTTTCCACTGCAACGAACCCGGTCACTTCAAGAGGCAATGTCCCAAGCTCAGCGGAGGACATCGCCAAGCGCCTTTCCAAGAAGTAGGCCGTGGTCAAGAAGCCGCTACCTGAGGAAGAGGAAGAACTGCTTGCATTGCCAATAGGCAAATGTGCGAAGGAGGGGAAGAAGAAGATCCGACCATGGAAGAAAAGTTTGAAAGAGTGATAGTCCATGCCACTTTACACAAGAAACGACTGAATCGCCAGTTCTCGGTGATTCAGACACCGTCGGACTATCAAGGTAAAGGTTTCAAAACCTTGATTGATTGTGGTAGTACACATTCCTTTATCTCACCAGCATGTGCAAAAAGATTAGGAATAGCCACAGTAGAAGCACCTACCCTGCTTGTGGAATTGGCAAATGGTCGTGAGGTAACTTGTACCAGGCAAACTACTAAGGTGGATTCTTTTTGGGAGGAAAGAAGACTTTGGTTAAATTTAGAGTCATGAATTTAGGTATCCATGAGTGTCTACTCGGAATGGATTGGCTTAAGCCCAACGATGCCCACATTCATTGTGGAAAGGGTCAATTTTCCTTTCAAAACTCTGAAAGGGAATTAGTCACAACTCAAGGTGAGGTAGGAGTGCCAAGAATCCAATTGGCCAAAGTATCTCGGATCATAAAAGGATTCAAAAAAGGATTACTTGTTTACTTTATCAAACTCAACAAGTTAGATCAAAAGCAAGAGTCTCATGAAGGACCATCTTGGCTAAAGGAATACGCGGACGTATTCCCTGAAGAGTTGACTGAACTTCTGCCTCAAAGAGAAGTGGATCATGAGATTAGGTTAGTACCTGGAGTTGCGCCAATTGCCAAGAGACCTTATAGAATGTCCATACCAGAAGCAATTGAGCTGAAGGAACAACTCAAGCAACTGTTAGATCAGGGCTACATCCGGCCTAGCAATTCACCATGGGGAGCTCCAGTACTATTCCAGAAAAATAAAGATGGGACACTTCGACTATGTATTGATTACCGAGGGTTGAATCAATCAATAGTCAAGAACAAGTATCCTATTCCTAGAATAGATGAGCTTCTTGATCATCTTCAGGGTGCAAAGATCTTCTCCAAGATTGATCTCAGGTCAGGTTATTATCAGATAAGGATCAAGGAAGAAGATATCCCAAAGACGGCCTTCAATACAAGATATGGGTACTTTGAGTTCCTAGTTATGTCATTCAGGCTTATGAATGCACTTGCCACCTTCAATAGGTGCAGGATATCTTTAGGCCATATCTTGATGATTTCGTGCTTGTCTTCTTCGATGACACTTTAGTCTATTCTAAATAGGAAGAAGATCATGAACCTCAACTTCGAATTGTCCTTGAGACAATGAGGTCAAATAAGCTGTATTTAAAAATGAAGAAGTGTGCATTCTTCAAGCGTTAGATTGAATATCTAGGATTCATAGTATCATCAGAAGGAATATCAGTGGACCCAGCCAAGGTTAGAGATGTGCTTGAATGGCCAATACCAATATGTGTCAAAGAAATACATAGCTTTCTTGGATTGACAGGATGGCATAGGGTCTTCATAAAAAACTATGCTTTGATTGCAGCACCTCTAACGGATTTACTAAGAAAGCAGACTTCCATTACATGGTCAACTCCCGAACAAAATAGCTTCGACAAATTGAAGCAAAGTTTGGTATCAACACCTATTCTAAAACTTCCAGACCTCAATAAGGAGTTCGAGGTAGTAACTGACGCTAGCATTCTTGCCTTGGGGTGTGTACTTATATAGGAAGGTCATCTAGTAGTAGACTCTTCAAGAGAACTGAAGAACCATGAAAAGAATTATGCTACGCATGATCTGGAATTACTAGCTTTCATCCATGCTCTAAAGCTTTGGAGACACTACCTGTTGGGTAATAAGTTTACTCTAGTAACCGACCATAAGAGCCTCAAATGGATCTTTACCTAGAACGAGCTCAACATGAGGCAACGTCGGTGGATTGAAGTGTTGGAGGAATATGATTTTGAAATCAAGTACCAACCAGGGAAAGAGAATGTAGTTGCCGATGCACTTAGTCGCAAGGCATTCATAAATTCCCTAATCTTGCAAAATCCATTAACGGCAAGATCTCTAGCTACAAAAGTATCTAGGCCAAACAACCCTATACTTGAGTTACCTCGAGAGGAAGCATGCCATGATTTGGTCTACCAAACAATGCTAAAGGAAATCTCTACCAAGGAGCAAAATCAAAAGTTGCAAGCTAAGTATCAAGAATTTTCCATTGATAATGGACTTGTCTACTATAGAACAAGGCTGTGTATACCAGCAAGCCAATCACTTAAGCAAAAGATAATGTGGGAAGCTCATGATTCTCCTTTTGCAGGACATCCTAGCTATGCTAAGACTCTTAATGCAGTTAGGAAGAGCTACCATTGGGGGAGGCTCAAAGGTGACATTCTCAAATATGTCACTGAGTGTTTGTCTTGCCAACATATCAAAACCGAACATGTCATGATGCCAGGGAAACTGAAACCGCTTGACATCCCCCAAATGAAATGGGAATTCATCAGTATGGATTTTGTTGTAGGCTTACCCCAAGTCCAGGGAGAATACAACTCCATCATGGTTGTGGTTGATATGCTTACCAAGTTTGCACACCTTATTCCAGTAAAGACAAACTATAAAGCCTCTGACATTGCAAGATTGTTTATCAAAGAGATATTCAAACTACATGGTTTACCCAGAAGAATCATTAGTGATAGAGATTCTCTCTTCACATCACACTTCTGGAGAGCTATCTTTGAAGCTATTGGGACTCAACTCTGTTTTAGCACCGCCTACCATCCCCAAATGGATGGCCAAATAGAGCGAGTAAATCAATTCATCGAGGATATGCTTAGGGCATACTGCTGTCGAGAGCCGAAGAGGTGGATTCAATACTTGCCTTTGGTAGAATTTTCATACAATGCTTCTTACCAGCAGAGCATTCAAATGACCCCTTTTCAAGCATTATATGGTCATGATTGTAGAAGTCTCCTAAACTTCTCAGATCCAACCTTAAGGGTTGAAGCTTCAAGAGAGATGTTGGAAGACATGAATGATCAAATAAAGTCAATAAGACAAGACATACAAGTGGCCAAGGATAGACAAAAGGCATACGTGGATTTGAAGCGTCAAGAAAGAGTCTTCGAAGAAGGAGACATGGTCTTCATTCGCGTACGCCCTAAAAAGAGTTCTCTATCCCTAGGAGATTGCAAGAAGCTAAGTCCAAGGTATTGTGGGCCATACAAAATCCTCAAATGCCTAGGACCCAATGCTTATAGATTGCAACTCCCTGAGAACCTAAAGGTTCACAATGTATTCCATATCAGCCTATTGAAAAAATATGTACCCAACCCTAACCATGTACTTGATGACCAACAAATTGTAATGCCTAGCCAAGGAGTCCTTGAGCTAAGGCCTGATAGGATCTTAGATGTTAGGGAGAGACAATTAAGATCCAGGACCTTGAGAGAATGCCTCGTCCAGTGGAAAGATTATCCTAAAGAGGATGCCACTTGGATAGAAGAAGAAACTCTCAACCATCAATATCCCCAGTTTATCTCGAGATGAGGACATCTCGATTCCTCTAAGGGGGAGAGAATGTAATATTTCAGATATTATATTCTTTTTTTCTTCTCCAGCGTCGCGTCGTGTTGGAAGGAGGGAATGCGATAGAGGAGCCAGCAAGCTCCTCGCTGGAGCTTGCTTGGTTCCACAGGGCATGCAAATGGACACGTCGAGGGGGGAGAATTCCCTCCCCTCCCCTATATAACTAGGGAGGGCTGCAAGCTATGGGGAGAGGTGAGAACGACCATCGATGCTGCCATACTACCGAGCGTGTGGAGGAAGGAAGAAAGGGGGGAAGTTTGAGCTGGGCCTGCGAGAGACTCGCGAGGAGCTACGGTCAGAAGGCGGCACCCTGCGTGTGTGAAGAGAAGGATAAAGCCGAGCTGCCGCCGCCTGCAGACTACCCCCCCCTCCCGTCGTCGCCATAAAAAATCCCCCCCCCCCCCCCCCCCCCACGTGGCTACAGAAGCTTCAAGAAGCTTCTAAGGGGGGGGGCTCCTTAAGCCCCCCTTTCTATACCTTAGAATCCCTTCACTCCCCCTCCCGGTTTTATTCCCTTTATTCCTTTCACCCCTCCCAGTCTTAAAACCCTTAACCCTTCCTGTGGGGCCATTAGACCCCCACTTTCCTTGGCCTCATAAATCCTTTTTCCTTCCCCGTGCCTAAATTTATAAATTTCCTTCTTGTGTTTTCTTTGGAACCCGTGTTGCACCCCCCCTCATATTCCTTTTTTTAACACACCCCCTAAGCCCCTTTTTAACCCCCGTGTCCCCTTTTCCTTACACACCTTTTCCCCTCCCCCGTGCTATAAGCCTTCACCCTTCACCTTTCCCCTTTCACCTTTCACCCCGGGTTAAAATCCCTAAAATCCTTTACTACTCCGTGTCCCAAAACCTCTCCAAAAATCCCCCTTCTTGTACCTTTTACCCCAAGCCCAAAGATCTCCCAAGGCCTTCATATATTTTTTGAAACCCCACTCACACACACCATTTTCACTGCGTATGAATCCCTTTAAGACCTTTTTCTTTTAGGCTTTATAAACCCTTCCCTTCCGAAGAAGCTAAGACCTTAAAGGTCTTAGCTTTTCTTTTTGGGAAAAGAAAAGGTTTTATGAACCTAAAGAAAAGGGTCTAAAGGGATTCATACGCAGTGAAAATGGTGTGTGTGAGTGGGGTTCAAAAAATATATGAAGGCCTTGGGAGATCTTTGGGCTTGGGATTAAGAAGGGGGATTTTCCGGTTTTGGACACGGAGTAGTAAAGGATTTTAGGGGTTGACCCGGGGTGAAAGGTGAAAGGGGAAAGGTGAAGGGTAAAGGCTTATGCACAAGTAGGGACAATATATATTTTTTCCTAGTTATTTACGATGAAGGAATTTAGTTTAATTGATCATGCAAAATGGATAAAGTATAAACATAGTTTTCCTTCAAATAGCCTTATGTGCTGAAACGAATTATGAGTAAGATTATTTACCCACTAAAGTAGAATATTTCAGTTAAATCTTGAAGGAATAAAAACTGCATCTTGCTCCATTAACCCCTATTCTTTTTACAACGAATCATCATAGAAGGGAAAATTCATGAAAGGTTTCTTACGTTGCTTAAACTCTAAGAAATTATCATTGCTAAGTGCATATCTTAGCAAGGAAAAGATTGTTTATTTGGCATGAGTTTTGTTCGCAAGGAAAAAAGGAAGATTAATTGAATTTACCTAACCTCGAAGCAACAGAGTTTAGGATTGAAAAATCAATCGTCACAATAGATAATAAATCGTGCCGAGGTGATCTCGATATTACCTTCTAAAAGATAACCGAATGAATATAAACTTAGAAATACCTATGCTGCAAAATATGCATTGGGAATGATTTAAATCCAAGAAACGTTTATACCTTAAATACTTGCCTACCTTCCCTAATTGTAGGGTCAATAAATCGTAAATGTAAAAGAACTAGGGTTTGTCCTTGAGGTTCTTAAAGAAAATAATAAAAGGAGACCCTAGGTATGACAAACGTTAGCTTAAAGAAACTAAAACGGATTGTTTCATCGTATATTATGATGCAGGACTTGCACAGAAAGTACGAAGTCATATGGTCTTGTGATTGAATCACAAGAAGAAAGGTTAAATACCCTCAACAAGGATGGCAGATCCTTACACAAGTTATCTTGCAAAAGGATGCATTCTTTAATATCCTTCTGAATAAGGAAGGTTAAAAATGGAAAACAAAATTATCCAATGAACTTTAGGTTTGACCAAGTTGGGTTAATAGGGTACGTCCTAACCCAGAATATAAGGGGATCTTACCAAGTTGCAAGACACCCTGGAATGAGTGCTGATGCATTCGAAAGGAAAGAATCATTCCTTAGCAGATTGCCAACAACAAGATTGGTTAATGGAAATGTTTGTGCTTACTAGAGATTTTAGAGCACTGTTTGATTTATGAATTAAAAATTAAATGAATATCTATATTTCAGGTTGAAGACCTGAAGAGAGAGGCAGTTTTAGTTACCCCTGACTGCCTACCTGACCCTAACTAAGGGGGTTGTTGACCGCGCCGGGAACGTGGACCGAACCCGCTGCGAGAGGTCTCTCCGTTGAGCTCTACTTGGAGCAGGAGGATGCTCGGGTGTCAGGGGGGGCTTTGGCCGTAAATCCCTCGCCTTTCGAGTCCTGCACAAGAGGCTAACGTGACTCGGTATTGGATCTCGAGGCCCACATACTAGTCTACGGGCGGAAGCTTGGAATAGTGATCCCTGTGGATTACTGGATAGCCTTCTGGCAGATTATGGACAAGCCTACAAGCGGAACTCCTTGTATTTCAAAGATAAATATGATGATATGTTAATAAAGAACTTGTTTGATATTTTTCTATGTCACGTGATAAGATTACGTGAAGGAACCAGTGCTTAACGGATTAATTAAAGAAGTTGGTTGTTACATGTCCAATTAAATGTGTTAGATAATTACCTAACTAAAACAAACCGAGGAAAGTGCGGAGGATGGGCCGTGGGTTCGTCCTATGGTTGGGTGGCGCCAGTTGGCTGGGAACTTTTCTCAAATCTCGAAGATCAGTGGGATGATTCTCAAGGGACACGAATAACGAAAGCGTTGACCTAGAGTTATGTCTTACCCGATTTACACTGTTTTAGGGGAACAGAATGGGACTATGCCTTATGGTAGAGAGGTTGAGCTTTGCATCCCTCTCATTTCCTATTCTCCTTGAACCAAGTGCAGCGTGAATCCCCTTCGGTCCAGGCGTTTCTGCGTAAAGTAGTTTGCTTGGGTTCGAGGCTAGTTGCTGTTAAGTAATGACCAATCAGGATAACCCTAGTTCCGGTCGATCCTAAGTGGAAACGGCTAGAATACTTCCGCTACGTGGCAGATGCAGGAAGCCTTAGATCGAAAAGCCCGTAACATTCCATGGGTGTGCCGGGCGGAGCTTTCTAGACATCCTTTCCGATGGACTGGTAAGACGTGTCCTGGATGATATTAGTGGACACATTACAGCTCTTATGTGATTCCCTACTTATTCTCACTAGGAAATGTCCCATTTTCCCTAGTTTTTACTTTCCCCACTTATATGTATTTTCAACTAGGGAATTCCATGGGGAATTCTCTTTTTTTCCTATATGGGGATCGATTGAAAGTTCCTTGTGTTTGTTCACTTCTTTCAGCAAGAGGATCTCATTGTCCGAGCTTCAAGATCGGAAGGGAGTGTTCATGTCCTGTGCCACAATGTTCCGAAGCCACGACCAACTCATGAGCACATCAAGCTTCTAGGCATATGTTCATATTCTAACTCAGAGAGGCGTGCCTTGTTAGTGCTCGACCCTTCATACTATGTAGAGTTGGCTTTCAATAGTTACCATGCAGGATACATAGATCCAAGGTTACTACAGAATGAGAACGACTCTTGTTTTGTTGAAGCGGAGCTGTGAATTATACGTTGAACAGTTGTAATGCATCATTCAGCAAGTTAAGCAGATATTTATGAATACTCTTGCAGCACTCATCAATCAACTCACTAGAAAGAAGTATTTGAGCTTTGTGTTTCATCAAGGTCATGCTTCACTCAATGTTTCTATCAACATCCATCGGCTAGCTCTATTCTTACCCTTATTCCAAGAACGCTTCATGGTACCAAGCTACGTGTTTCTAGGCTTCTTAGTCACACAATTTACTTTGTTTCATACTCTATGAATGTTGCTTTCTCCAAGTGGATAAGCATTGACTATTGACTTTTGTGTCTCAAGCTAGAAAATTATTTGTGGAAGTCTCTAAGCCAAGTAAGCCGAATCTCATGCTAAGTTGTTGTATTTGCTGCTCTTCATACATGTAGTGGGAGCTCACGCTTGACTGCCAAGACCCATAGACTGCTTATTATTTCAAGCTGAATGTAATAGCTATCTCTCACCTAGCCGTACACGCTATCAACTTATGGGTGTAGTGAGCTTACCTCCATGCCCAATTGAGTGGCCTCCTCTCGCGAGCACTCTAGTAGCTCCATGATCCAATTGCAAGCTTCAAGCGAGCTCCATCCTCAAGCTCCACGCTCCAAGCTCCATTGCCGCTACAAGCAAGAGAAGAGAAAAGAAGAAGAGAGAAAAAGATGGAGAGCTTCTCCACCATGGTTCCTTATCCTCACACACTCACTCCCTTACACTCTCACACTCCCTCTCTCAAGCACAAGCTCAAGCAAGCAAGAAGAAGAAGAAGAAGAAGAAGAAGAAGAGACTACTTTTGGCCACAGACAAGAATGAGCTTCTCTATTCACTTTTTGTCTTTTATACAAGACCTAATCCTCCTTAGGCGATCATTTTCTTTTTGGTCCATTCCTCCAACCCTTCTCCTCCTCCTTCCCTACTGGCATGGCCTCAACCCATGTCTCTAACCTTTTATAATTTTCATGGCTGGCACTCTTTTACAAAAGTATTGACTTGTGCTTTTTCTTGTGTGCCTCTCTCCTTGATTTAGGACTTTTTTACACTTCTTGTGTTTCTAGATTTTTCTTGGTGCGCCCTTTGTCTTTCATTTCACTTTTTCCTTGGCCTTGTCTTCAACTTTAGATTTTCCACCTTGTTCTTTTGAGGGTTAACATTACCTCCCTCGTAGGCGAGTGCCAATCCCATGGCACTCTCCGTAATATTAGGTAGTAGGCTTTGGCATGCACCAAAGACGTGGGTGCAAGGGATTGTTGTGGTTTTCCTTGGAGGGGTTTTGTGGTGGTGCGGATGAAGGTTATTGGTCGCACTTTGTTGGCCTCATTGGCTGGTTGGTAATAGGGATGTTCTTCACTAAGAGTTGCACTCATGGTTGGCATATGTGTTGGTATTCTGGGAATTCTGCTCGTGATAATTCTCTGGTGGGCTTGCATGATGATAAAGGACAAGAATTCAGAGTTGAGTGTTGATGAAGAGCTAACAGTACTTTCATTGGAGTCTTCAATACTTACAATTGAAAACCTCACATATGGTCTCTCCCTAGGGGCTAGTGCTAGTCTTCTTATCATACACACGACGTAGTTTGATAAGTTTTGGAGATAGGTCAAACTCTAAGTAAGCCGAGAGTATTGTCTTGCATTTGAGGACCCAAACTGTGTATAGATTGTGGTGCATGTATTATATGTGTGCACGTGCATACTTAGATATTACGTAGTTAGAAGATTGTTGGTCTGGTTCCTCGTAGTAATGTGTGGATGAAGCGAGGGTTCAATGGGGTGGAAAAAATTGTTAATGTTGAGGAGAAGTACACTTGAAGGCTTCTTGGGACATCATTTGTGATTTTAACAACATGATGTAGCATAATTGAGCTCATTGACACCTTAGCTTTTGGTAGCTAGTGGCTACTTGTAGTGTTTGAAGAGTACGGTGTACTTTCCATGGTCTTTCATTCCTTGCTCACCATTGTTGATTGCAATGGCATTGAGATGGAGTGCAAAAAAGAATTATGCAAAATGTTTAGGGTGATGGGTCTCCCTAGGTATGTCCTGCCCTTAATTTAAGGACCCCTAGGTGCTATGCTATGATCATAGGTGTCCTTTTTTTTTTCTTTTTCTCTCTCTCTCTCTCTCGGATAAAATGAATACAATCAATGCAATACATTGAGGCTATCAACCTTTCATTTGGATTGAGAAATGTCAAGATCCAAAGACTATAAACAAATGGATATTACAAAGATGATTGTGTTACTAGCCTCGATGCTAGAGGAACAATTGTTGAGATGAAGAGATACACTTGAGATTTTGCAAACCTCTTTGTAACGTGTGAGACATTGGAACAATATGCAATGTGTGCTTTCTATAGGGGTGATTTTCTCTTCCGGCAAGGCTTCCATCATGGCTCATTGTTTCTTGGTATTTATGTCGCTTTCTCCATAATGGTTCTTTATGGGGTTAGTGGTCTTGTGGTGACTTGGACATTGAATGCTTTCATACAAAGACATGTGTCATCCTGCATTCACTTGGCAACTCGTGAGAGTATATGCAAGTCATATGCTTTAACCATAATGAACATGTGTAGAACAAAGAGACATCACTTTTATAAATCCCATAGTGTTGACTTTGATGCATATCACTTGTGCTTGATTATCATTGCTTGTGTGTGTGTTGGCTTTACTTCTTTTGGTATTATTTATACAAAGTCACAAAACACATTATTTATTTATGTATAGTTTACGAATCCTTGTTACTTCATGAGGATAAGAATCAATTGTAGAACTCAGGATTATACTAGAGTGTGGCATAAATATCCAACAATCGTGGTAGCCTACTCAGTAACAACATATATTTTGCAACATCGAGTAGCATGGTGCCTCATTTGAGTCTACTGGTAACATGTAGCTCCTCCTCAATGAAAATTTTATCAATTAGAGAGTTCTCTTGGCTGGTTCTAGCTAAGTCCATACCTCGAATGGTAGTCAATACTCAAAAGGAAGTTGGTACCATATAGGTCGGGTCTCTTTGAGACTGCAATTTGGCTAATCGCTCCTTTGAGATTGCTGTCATAATCTAGGCTCTAAGTTCAACCATTGCACTACAAGATATAGGCCTTATACCGACTTTAAAAGTGACAAAAATGTAAATAAAAAATTTTTCCCTTGTCGTCACAAAAGCGTCCTTATTGGCGATGCCATAGAACAGTTGGTATCAGTGTCGCTATCAACATCGGTATTGGCGTCAGTATATGCTAATACCAATGCTGATAGCGACAGTTTGCGAAAAAAATAACGATGGGAGCAGTAAATTTGCAATGCTAATAGTGACGGTAACAGGGAAAAAAAATTTTATGGTAGGGTAGCAAGCTGCCCTGCCACATATAGCACTGTGTGCTTTATTTGAGCTATACAAAATAGTTTCTGCACTATGTACAATGCTCGTGCAAACAAAAACAAAGTATAATGAAATCATAACATTGATACATGAAATAAATACATGATCGCATAATAAACACGCATAATAAGCGATTGGTACAATCATGACAAGATATCACTAATACATAGAAAATGTCTACACAGATCAGCCGACCAAAAAATAAAGGTGTGTAAGCTCTAGGGATCCAAGGGTGAGCTACATATCCTCGCCCTCCGAAAGCTCATCCTACCGCAAAGTAGCATCGAATGGACTCTGCAAAAAAAGAAACAACAACACATCAGTCCACTATACAATAATTTGTTCTAATTAAACATGGTAACTACGGACAAGAAAGATGAGTGACTTACAGAACCGTTGCGTCTATACGATCGATCAATCAATGAAGTGGGACCATGTCTCTTTGCATATCGAGTCTCAAGGCTAGTCAGATCACGTTTTGTAATGGAGTACTGTAAAGAAAACAAAATGCTAATTGTTAGAAATATGATTGTCAGTACAAAGGATATTACATAAAAATAAACAAGCAAAACAAAATAAAAACTTACAAAGTCCTCCGAATATGTTATGTGGCCGCCACTCCCAAGATGATGGACCACTCCGGCCTCGAGTCGTGCCCTCGCTGCCTCACGCTGCTCACTCCAATGTCCTGGAGAATCTGTAGCCTCCTCCCTCAGTCATCGCCAGTCGTCCGTGTCTAACCACTCGGGCTTTGTAGCCCCACTCTTGATTGCCCTGTGTGCGTCGGATCATCTGTGTGACATATATGCATGCATGCAATCCATCATCCAGCCCGTAGAAAATCTATCTACTGAGGTTAGAACCAGAAACTCCTCATGCAAGGATGCTACTATGTAGTCCTTGCTCCCCTCCGGTATGTGCTTCCATTGATCTAAGACGTTGTGCCAAAAAACTTATTGTCACAACTTTCTCATGTGAGCCATTACCCTCCTCCCCTCATCATTCATGATGATGGCTCCTGACCTATCATCGACTAGATATGTATATCCCCCTGGGGTATACCTAAGATGGGTCCTCTCCCATTTGCGTCCACGCTCTTCGGCATATCTAGGAGACCCTTGTGCATCCGGTGTACCGACGGAGGTAATATCTGTCGGAGTGGCACCCATAGGCCCCATAGGGGTGCCACCTGTGCTGACGGTTGTGAGCAAAAGCCGGAGTAAGTGGAGTAGACGTCCCCACAGGTATGACAAAACCTGGAGGTGACACAACTCCAGCTGAACAACAAAACGAAGACACGCTCCGTGCCTCCATAGCATTCACCTGAGCCTGAGCCACACTCCCTGGAATCGCCACGAGAGCAATGAGTCACACTTGTATCCCGTGTCGACCGCGGGCTCACCGCCTCCATATCTCTACAGCATCCCCCTAACCCTAAAGCAATCCCTCCCTCTGGCCCAAGTCTGGAGAGTCAAGCTCGTTTGCTCGAAGTTGAAGCATCCGATCGCGCTGAAGTAGATCTAGCAGAGCGTCCTGATAAAGACCGAGACAGCTCCTAGTCTGTCATGTCTTTGAATCTCACGATCTGGTCTGGAGACATGCGCGTGAAGATATCCTGTAACTCCTCATCGCTCATCCTGAAAATGTCACTTGCACAGATAAAAAATGATGTTAGAATAATCAATTTAAATCATACAAAGCACAACAATATAAATCCTAAAAAAAGATCTCACTTAAAATGCATATGTTATGTACCCTTATAAGTGATTGGTCAACCCAACGAATTGAGTAAGTGAATGCTCCAAGTATGAAGTATCCTATGGTCCCATGTCAATCTCCTGACACAACTCCGCATACACAGGAAGGTCGATAGACATGTCACCACAAAAGGATGAGTCCACCTCGTTCTCAAAGAATTCTTCGACTCTTGTATTTCCATCATTATTAGCCGATGCTGGCTCCAAGCTTTCGGTGGCCTCCACCCCTTGCAATATCCACCTCTCTATTTACATATTATCTTCATCTATGCTCGAAACATCGCTTTGATCTTATACTCTCACACTTCGGGAAGTTGAAGGTATAACATACCACTATCGAGGTTGTCGGGGGTTTGGATAGAAGATTACCTGTTCACAAATACATACAAGAGAGTTTAAACCATTGTGACATGTATCATGTCGTAATACAATTAACAAACAAATGAGTCCATGCACCTGTTCACAATGGGCCGGCAACACAAAGGTGTCATGCAAATCCATCCATTTTTTTTCGAAATCTATTTCGAGAAATCTAGATACGTCAAACTATTGCTCCAGCTCCTCCAAGTACCACTTTGAACCATTGCACATCGAATAGTACTATGGAGAAGCTACGGTAATCTAGCGTAACAATACTTTGCAAATTCCCAAAATACTCCATCTCATCTACAACCGTGTTTGGATCCATTGCTCATCACTAGCTCTCTTTCTCAAACCTTGCCATGATACCACAGTCCATTGTGGAGAACATTTTGTCAATACACTCCACACGAAAATTCCGTCCACGCGACCATGCTATACTATATATTTTTGTACTGTACATTGAAACACTCAAATTAGATGTCACATATAAAATATAGATACGACAAATCCCAAACACCTCATCACCTTTGGACTACATCCCCTCAAGAATTCCCACTCATCCATTGAGATTTTTGTCCCTTCGCGAGACATTGCGGTCAAAGCTCCATGCAACCATCGAGTTGACATGAACCGCAGCATCTTCTCCATGCCCTAGAGATATCAAATAGGTCAATGACTCGTACTACGTTGGAATTCAGATTGCACTTCCTCTCGATCTTGCCTAGCGATCTGATACTTGGCGAGCCACGTCTCCATAGAAGCATGGTGCAACATACAAAAGCCATTCACCTTCTCCTCCATTGAGGCATCCATTCTTTTTTATACCCCATTTACAACCACCACATCTCCAGTCACTCTATCATCATCCTTCAGCGACCATAGCATTTCATTGTCTGGATCCACCGTTGGTAGCCATTGTGAAATATGCACTAGCACCTCAAACACCAACCAACCTTCAGCCATGCTACCTTCTGGCTGAGCTCGTTGTCACACAAAGCCTTTCAGGGTTTTCATGAAGCGCTCCAAGAAGAACATCCATCGCATATGGATAGGTCTAGCAATCTCCACTTCATCTACAAGATATACAAGAAGGTGGATTTGTATCATGAGCATGCTGGTGGGAAGGTATTTCTCAAAGAGAGACCATCTCCACTGCTCCCTGCCTCGCGGATTCAATAGAGGAAGTCTTAATCTCCTTCTATGAGATCCATTGCACCAAATTGGACAACTTGTAAATGGCCCCGCGTAGTTCTGGAGTAAGACATCCTGCGATCATGATCGGAAGTACAAATTGCCACAAATGAGAAAGCATTATGAATAATGGCTACACTTCAAATAGCAAAATGCGCATGCCAATTACAATCCATTCGTAGTACAAGCCTGACATATCTTATGCCAGTCATGGGATTTTAGCCTTGATAATTGGTTGTCTTTATCAAATACAAACCTGAGAGAACGCATCATACCCATCGGAGTGCGCATAGGCTTGATACAGGATTACTTGCCCAAAGCACACTGCTCATGTTGTCACAATATAGCTTGACTAGTTTATCCACTACTTGCTTCACAATGCGCTCTTCTTTAGTGGACAAAACCTAAGGAGCACGAGGTAGCTGCACACAACCATAAGCACTCGACTGCGACCAAAGCGCCTCCATCTTATCTACCTCCTTCAAATCCATTTGTGCCCCTATAGTGTCTCTCTTTCCTATGATGTGGTCCTATAGCAAGCTTCCCATATTCTTGAAAATATGCATGGGATCCAACAAGTTGTTGACCTGTAAGTGGGTCCAATATGGCAACTCGTAGAAAACTGAGAACCACCACATTCCGTTTGGATGTGACTCTGTGCCGACCATTTTTAGCTCGTACCAGCTTGCGGTGTTCATACGTGTTGGAGGTCGTCCAAGAAAACCTTCCCTGTGTTCATGATCCTCTGGCAAGAAAGCGACGTGTCCTTGATATACCATCTTCTTCATGGTTCGTGACCTTCGGGAGTCTAATTGTGGCCTGCACAATGGACATGCATGATAACTTGAGGTAACCAAACCTGTTCCAACACCACAACCCAGTGAATACAAGCTTGAACGATATAGAATATAGATATTAACAACGAGAATGGAGGCCTATTCACCTAAGCACTCTTCGAATCCCGAAAATTCATGCATTGTCCACATGAGAATGGCTCGAATATTGGCAGACCACCGACCATTGCACTTTCTTATATCTTGTATGGTGACCCCCTCCTCCCACAAAATCTAAAGCTCATCGACTAATGGACAAAGATACACGTCCATATTTTTTACTTTGTAGCGGCCGGGGACACTAAGGATGAGATGTCATTTCTTTGTAGAAAGCCATGCAGGGATATTGTAGTTGACAAGGACTATAGGCCACACACTGTAAGAAGTTGAGCACAAACCGAATGGGTTCACTCCATCCATTGCAAGATCGAGCCAAAGATTCCTTGGCTCTCGGGCAAAGCCTAGGAAGGTAGAGTCAATGTGGTTCCATGCGCATGAATATGCTAATATTCATTGAACTCCTTCCATGGACCTATTCTGTGCATGCCATGTTGTCAAGCTCACCATGCCGGACATATGAAACATGTCATTTATGCAGGGGATAAGAGAAAAGTGTCTGAGAACTTTTGGAGGGATGGTTTGCCCTTGCAATTCTTGTCGATACCTCTGAGCACCACACTTTGGACATGTCTCCATAGTCTCGTATTCTCCTCGAAACAGTATGCAATCGTTGATACATGCATGGATGTTGTTATAGTCCATGCCAAGCTTTCGTAAAACATGTCGTGCATCATCACGAGACTCAGACATAGTATTTACATGTGGTAATATATGATATTTAGTAACCTTAAAAAAATCATTAACACCTTGAAAAAGCACAAATGTTTTTAATAATAGTGCCGAAAAAAAAAATCAACGAAGCGTATGTACAAGGTACCTCCTGAACAACTCGGTCACACTCACATCGCTCCACCCGTATTTTGCTTGCACACTTAAGAGTGCAAGCAGTGTCTTCAGGCGAGATACTCGGCACCCATCATATAATGGTATGGATGCTTTCTCTCTAAGTAGATCAGAAGTCTCGACATCCATGGGAATCAATGCATCTATCATTGCCTCCATCTCACGCTCCAAGTTTGTAGGTAGGTCTGGAAGGTTGCCTATCTCCTCTGGCATTGACGGTATAGATTGGCCTTGCAAGTGGTGGATTGGCTCATACACTCCATCCATCGCACGCCCACGAACTCTTCTAATTGGCCGAAAAGGGTGCACTCCTCCTTGGGATGAGACATCAACTCCATGGATAGAAAATTTGCCAGCTAGAACCAATCTTATTGTATATGGTATTCAATTAGCTTGCGAGTACAATGCATGATTGATATTAACTTTTCTTACCGTTTGCTGAAAATCTGCAATCACCTGATCAATGATCTCAGATTAAAACTTGCCAAATCGTCATACATGTTCTATAGACAATCAATGTTTTCGTCTAATTGCCAGTTTGCATTGAGAGCAAGGACATGGGACACGCTGACTAAGATACACCTCGCGATCTTGAACAACAAGACCTTCATCATTTTCCCTTTTGTCTACATTATAACAAAAAATTTGTTTTTGTTATCATTCTTTTTTTTTTCTTAAATTGTTATCCTCTCCTTCCATCTCTCTTTTTTTTTTCCTTTCTTAAATTGTTATCCTCTCCTTTCATCTCTCTCTCTTTTTCTACGTTACGACTACGACCACAACCACGATGACCATGATGACGACTACGACGATGACTACGACTACGACTATGACTACAACCATGACCACGACCACAACCATGATGACTATGACCACGACCACGACCATGACTACGACTACAACCACTACCACCACCACCACCACCACCACCACCACCATCACCACCACGACTATGACTATGACCACAGCCACGACCATGACCATGACTACGACTACGATGACCACAACCACGATCCACGACCACAACCACAACTACGACGACCACGACCATGACTATGACCACGACCATGACCACGACCACGACCATGACCATGACCACCATGACCACGCACGACCACAACTACGACTACGACTACGATGATCACGACCACGACTATGACCACGACCACAACCATGACCACAACCGTGACCACGACCACGACCATGACCACGACTACGACCACAACCAGGACGACCATGACTATGGGTAGATTGCACTCACTAAGAATAGGATTGGTGATTCACCTCATCTTCTCTCCATCATCAATAAAATTCTCCTGTACCATTTACAACTCACCCATCTTCTCTCCACACTATTGCACACTACAATCTCTATGAGGGCATGAGATTGGGATCTCCACAGATACCAAAGCATGATCTCTAGCTTGATGGTTTCATATATACTAGTAGTACTCATGGAATAGACCTTAAAATAGTTATTGTGCTCAAATATATATGCTTGTTAGAGCAGAAATTTGTTCCTAAGACTATTCTAAGGAAGAAAGAGGGTTAATGAAAAAAGAGTGTCCTTCCTTGCAAGTGATTTTGTATTATATTTATTAATTAAAATTAATAGTTGAAGATGAGTTTCCTAAGAGATCTTGTGGTGATGCTATTTTAGTTTTGCAAAGCATATGAATAATGCTGTTTTAGTTTTCTGTATTTGTCTTTTTAAGAAGAGATTGATTTTTATGGAATATCCAAAGTTATTTTTGGGATTACGTTATGAAAAATGTATGTTTTTCATATTGATAAGCTGATTGCCTTCATTGTATATTTGCATGGTGGAGGCTAGGACAAGCCCCATGTATGAGAGGTCTCTTTACAAGAAGAACATTATGCTAGGAGGCACAAGTATGCTAGGGCTCTCTAGCCATATATCCCTTAGGTTTGTTGAGGATCAGCCTAAACCCTATGAGCTGAGGATGAGCTTATTGTAAGGTCGTATTTACTTTTCTCTCTTTTTCTCCCTCTCACCCTCTCTTTCTCTCTTTTTCTATTAGGTTTAATGATTTTTCTCTCTTTTTCTCTCTCCTCTCCATCTCTAATTTCCCTTTCTCTCTTTCTCTCCCTCTCTCAGTTTCTCTCCCTCTCTCACCCTCATCCTCTCTTTCTCTATTAGGTTTAATGATTTTTTTCTCTTTTTCTCTCTCCTCTCCCTCTCTCATTTTTTTTCTCTCTCTTTTCCTTTCCTCTCTTTCTTTCCCTCTCTTATTTCCTCTCCCTCCCTCACCTTGACCCTCTCTTTCTCTCTTTCCCTATTAGATTTAATGATTTTTCTCTCTTTTTCTCTCTCCTCTCTCTCTCTCTCATTTCTTTTTCTCTCTTCTCTCCCTCTCTCATTTCCCTTTCTCTCTTTCTCTCCCTCTCTCATTTCCTCTCCCTCTCTCACCCTCACCCTCTCTTTCTCTCTTTCTCTATTAGGTTTAATGATTTTTTTCTCTTCTTCTCTCTCCTCTCCCTCTCTTATTTTCTCTCTCTCATTTCCTTTCTCTCTCTTTCTCATTTCCTCTCCCTCCCTCACCCTGACCCTCTCTTTCTCTCTTTCCCCATTAGGTTTAATGATTTTTCTCTTCCCATTTCCTCTCCCTCTCCCTCTCCCTCTCCCTCTCTTTCTCTCTCTCTCTCTCCCTCCCTCTCCCTCTCTCATTTCCTCCCCCTCCCCCTCCCTCTCCCATTTCCTCCCTCTCCCTCTCTTTCCCTCTCTTTTTGTCTCTCTCCCTCCCTCTCCCTCTCTCATTTCCTCCCTCTCCCTCTCCCTTTCCCTCTCCTTCTCTCTCATTTCCTCTCCCTCTCTCAATATACACAAATTATACAAAAAGAGAGAGAGAGAATGCACTCTCCATCCCTCTCTTTCTCTCTCTCTCCCTCCCTCCCTCTCCCTCCCTCTCCCTCTCTCATTTCCTCTTCCTCTCTCAATATACATAAATTATATAAAAAAAAGTAAAAGAAAGAGAGAATGCACTCTCCCTCCCTCTCTCTCTCTCATTTTCTCCCCCTCCCTCTCCCTCTCTTTCTCTTTCTCTCCCCCTCCCTCTCCCTCTCCCTTTCTTTCTCTCTCATTTCCTCTCCCTGTCTCAATATACACAAATTAAACCCTAAATAAGTAAAAGAGAGAGAGAGAATGGACTCACCGTAAAGATTTGTAGGAGGGTTTGGAGGCTCCTCTTTGCGATGGCGACGGCGGCAGTGACAAGCCTTCTTCCTCTCCCTCTGATCTCAGCCTCTATGCAAAACGCTTGCTCTCTCTCTCGCTCTCCTTCTCGAAAAGTTTCATGAATGCGCAAAATGAAACGCGCTCGGGTTTCAGCCCGCTTTTTTTCTCTATGAGACATCGCTATTTGTGTCGCATTTGCGACGCTAATAGCGATGCCGCTATTCTGTGTTGCTAATCGGCGTCGCTATTACTTTGTTTCCTTGTAGTGTTGTAGCGCAGTTTTCAAACTAACATTTTTCAAATTGACTTCGACCCTCTGATTGTTACTTTTGTTGCTCTATCTCTAAGAGATTTGATTAGCAAAGTGCTTCATTGAATGTCATAGTTAAGCATGGTTCGTCTGCTTCCTTGTCAGAGATGAGTTGCATGTGTTTATGTAGGAGCTTGTCATATTGCTTGTTAAGATATTCTTGCTCTTCCCAAGATAGTGGATATAGCAAATATTCCTCAAGTTGCTCCCTAGAGAATGTGTCCACGTCCGCAATGATGTAAGCATGGGCAAATAATTTGAGTCTAGCATCCAACTTGGTCAAGCACTCCGTGACACTTCTATGTTCTATTACTACAAGGGGGGGAGGAGGGGGGGTTTAGCAATGTTGATAGGTGTTGCATATGCGATGCTCAAACGTTGCTATACGCATTATTACATGCACCACATTATGACATGCTTAAGGACGCAATATGCGACATTTTTGCATTGCTTATATGACATCTTATACGTCGCATATACATAGCGAGTGTCACTTAAGCGACTAAAAAAAATGTGTCACTTAGGCGACGCTAGAACCATTTTTTTTTAAACTTGTGCAGCTGAGCTCTCACTCCTCACTCCCTCTCACTCACACACATACTTGCTCTCTCTCTCTCACTCACACATAAATATTTAGTCTCTCTTTCTCTTATATACACATACACTTTCTCTCTCTCTCTCTCTCTTTCCCTCACTCACACACATACTTGCTCTCTCACACTCTCTCGCCCTTACGCACACATACACTTATTCTCTCTCACACACTCTCTCACTTACACACATACATACACTTTCTCTCTCTCTCTCTCTCTCTCTCATGCGTACGCAAATGCAACATTGAGTATAAAACAGACCTGCTCTCATACAGAATGAAACATACATTGATCACTTACACAAGATCTCACAACATGGATCATGGTAGATACTTTCTTTTTTCTCTCTAAACACCATATTGGGAAATATGGGAATTTCCTAGAAGTTTGGGACATGTGGTCAAATATTTGGATTTGTCATAACTTGAACACTATAACTCCAAATCGAGCGCTCTATAGCTCAATAGATTCCATTTTCAAGCACTTTCCAATGATTGGTCACATCATATGGTTTTGAGAAACTTATGGGCGTGTTATTCGAGTTCCACCTTTTTAGTATTCAAAAAATGAGAATTAGGAGATTTCCAAACTCACTAATATTGTATTTCTACTGATCACCATTTTTTAATCAAATATAAGACGATTCAAAAAACTTTAAAAAACACTTTATCAAATATGAAACAATTCACAAGACTAAAATTGATCAGATATACATAAATCAATATATATACAATGTCATGGGTATGCCATAAAATGTGTTATATGAGTTTGATCAAGTATGTGGGAAAGAGTGGGAGAGGAGAGCTAGTGATTAGATGCACTATCCAATGTGTTTTTTGCATCTCCATGGGGCCTTAGTGGCTCCATAGGTACTTGTGCTGTAGTAGCTCAGGTCTACTTCTCATCTATCGTCTTGCCATCTGCCTCCTCTTGAGCGACAACATCCATATTTGTCTCGCCATGAATATCCTGCATCAATAAAGATCAAGTATTGACACAATTAAAAAATTGAACTATTTAAAAAATACTTGAAAAAATATCTAAAAGTAATAGAATGGATACTCACAAAATGGCGTGCCAGATGAAGCCTCCTCTGAAGGGCTCTGTACCCCTCAGAAGTCACTATCGGAATCTCTACTACCGTGGGTGGACGATCGTAATCTTTGGTCTGTTAAAGAATAGATCCAAAGTTAGATTATTTTGGTTATTTTTCTTTCTTCTATGCTTCTAATTATATAAACAATAAAAACCTATGGCATATACTTACAAAACTAGCAACAAAACCATCTCTCCCCATGCAACCCCAAGTGAGATGTAGCTCAAGACTCGGCTACTGCCTCCTATATTAGTTCATTGAGATCAAAGGACAAATTATATTATACAATTTTAAGTCTATAGGAGTTTTGAAGTCAAAATACTTCAATAAAGCAATAAAAAAACGTAATCTCTACCGTGGAAATGTCATTCATAAATAGTACTCTCAATAGAAGTACGTTCACGACTCCTCGAGAAATCCAGCAGGCCTCTTATTCTTGGGATCATGTGTATACCTCCTGGTTTTTTTAAAAAAAGAGTGTCAATATACTATTTCAATTTTATATTTCTCACATTAGCATGCATGCTTTATTTGTGAGTTAATGAATAAAAAAGATCCGCACCAAGTTTAATCTCTTTTATCTCTATTTATGTAGATTCAGATTCCTCTCGTACACCATCACCTCCGCATTACAATCGTGGTGGTCATGCAGCATTTGTAATTCTAGAGAGTGCTCCTTCATGTGTATCAGAGTCTTCATCTTATTATGAGGAGGAGTGAATTCTTTGTTGGTGTGATAGATGTTGAGGCTCGTATCGGAGGCCGCAATGCTAGTGTCATTCCCATGAGTCAAAATACGGTGTTTTTTTCATATACCAGTGCCAGCACAATGACATTGGCCTATAGTTAGTGTTCTTTACATCCTATTTACATTATTTTCATTTTTGTTGAAGGTACATATTGGTAATAATCACATTACACATGTAGGAATATGAAACTACATTTGATGGTAAAGATGACATCTATGGTCGAGATGCTCGTCATTCTTATACATGACTTGGTTAGGCAATCTAGCAGAGCTACAACTTGATATCTTGTGACACCCTCTACCTTCTAGCCTCGAGAGCAAGATGTCTTGCAATTATGCATTGCCTGATCATCTATAATCTCTTGTACACAGACATATGATCTCTCTACCGAGGATGGCAAGGAGGATAACTTCCTAGAGATGGAGAGATTTTAGCTTTTGGGGCACTCACTACATGATAGCTCCTTCTAGTATTCTAGGTGGAGGACATGGCCTCTTCATTGCACAAGACCTACAAGTTCCACTCGATTCAGAGGTTACACTTATGTGCTTTTTCGGACCCATATATAGAGGGGGTCCATGGCACCAACTAGTGCGGTATGCTTTGAGCATGAGCAGTTATGGTATGTGCCTCAATGCAACCTCTATTTTAGATAGAGGCATCACTCATGCTCAAGGACAAAGACTTTATGTAGATGGGAGAACATACACACAAGGAAACATAGCAAGTCTAATTAATAGCAATCGAGGAAGAAGTGCAAGAACCAATTGCACATTTGTGGAATGTGAAAAGGGCCATGAACTAGGATACATTAGTAGAAATATTCCAAGATATATTCTTGTCAATGCCATTAGATAATTGCGTACTAGTGATGAAGTATGGATTTCATAGACATGCAAGAGCATCTCCACCTTTGGATTGAAGTTTAGATGATTTACTTCTCTTAGAATGGTTCTTTTCCTTGGATCATCCCTTTCTATGTATACTCGTTCAACTCTCTATATATGGAAGCATGAATTGTGTTCTTTGTTTTTTCTAGCTTCCTCAATCTTTACATGTATATTTGATAATAATGAGATATTTGTTTAATTAGATTGTCTCCTTGCTTAATGATGAATATATAGAATGATGTGTGTCTACCCTCTCATATCACCTCTCAAATGACAAATGAGTACATGTGACTCCTTCGCAAGAGTGATCCAAAAAGTTATGATAGTTGGAAGAAAATTTATGACATAGATTTTGAAAAAGTGCACAAAGACTTCAACAATGATGATGACATGGATGAGTCTATTAATTATTAGTATGAAGAAGGTGAAGCATGCAAGGATGAAAGCTTTCTTAGACCCAAAACACTTCAGCAAATCTAGGAAGGCTCAAAATTGTCACGATTAAGTGCGACTTTACTTATCTTGAACCTCCAAAGTCATTATTCTTGGAGTAACACATTCATTTAATCACTATTAAAGGAAGCTACTGTTGAGATATCGAGCTCCACTCGTGATACGCCAGGGTGACCGTTGTGTATTTATGTCACCAACTTGTCAGTTGCAGATGCAGTTGGTACACCACCCATGAATAATAGCTACATGACAGCTATCCTTATCTACTCTAGTTCGTGGCTCAATTAGTATGCCCCCTTAGTTAGTTGAGTTTGGTTTAAGACCCATATATAGGGTTCTTCTATTTCTTTGTATGAGAGTTCTTTTGGCTTACACAACTAAGAAGAGGAAAACTATTTTCAGCCTCCACCTTTGTGTATATTCCCCCATTGTGCAAGCAAGAAAGCTACAAGTGAGACTCCTTCCTTCTCTCCCACAATCTTGACATGGTATCAGAGCCTTGTTCGTGGTAAGGAGCTCAAGAAAGCAAGCCAAGCTCGCGGTATTCTGGTAAGAGGAGTAGTGTTGCTTTCATTTTTTGTTTTGGGAGTAGATCTCTGCAGGTAGCACAGTCGGAAAGTGCAGGAGTGCATTGTCTCAGGTTGAGATGCCCTTCGTGGTGAAGCAAGAGGGCAGTATATGCTGCGGGAAAGCTCTTTAGCCCTTGGCGACCTTGTTTTTTTTATTTGAGGCCATTTTGGGGCCTGTTTTGGAGGCAGAAGTTTTCTACACACACTCAGGAAAAGGCCCAGTTTTATACTAGGCAGCCACTGTTCTACAGGTCGGTGAAAAGTTACTTTAGAAATTGCATCGTATGCTTGTGCGCAGAGACATTGGGAGTTACAGAATCATCCCTCTTGCCTGTTGATGCAAAATTGTCACTAGAAAGTGACTGTGTGGTCAAATACCACTTTCGTCAGTTTTGCAGATTTGCCTTTGTGAGGCTGAAGCTGTGTTCTTTACAGTGATAGAATTTTTTGCAGTGTTCTGTAATGGCATCTGATTCTCTCTCACAGATTGTCACTGAAAAGCTTGACAAGAACAACTTCCAAGCATGGAAGTTCAGAATGACGAATTTCCTTATGGGAAAAGGATATTGGGAATTTGTTGTAGGAAATGAAGAAGAACTAGTTCTTCCTGATGTTCCCAATCAATAGCAAATGCATGCATTTAAAGCATGGCATGAGAGAGCCAGGAAAGTTATGTACTGGCTGTCTATCAGCATTTCAGACTCTATGATTGTGCATATTCAAGATGCAAGTACGCCAAAGGAGGCATGGGATACTTTGTCAAAAATGTATAGCACAAATACGCAAGCCAGGAAAATGCAGCTCAAGCAAGAGTTGCACAATGTGCAAAGAGAAAGTATGAGCATCAATGACTACCACATGAAGGTGAAGAAGATTGCAGATGCACTTGCTTCCATTGGGTCGCCAGTGGAAGATGATGATTTAGTCTCAGTGACCTTGAGTGGTCTAGGAAATGACTATGCACAGTTCCGAACGTCCATTTCCGTCCGTGAAAGATTTCCTGATTTTGAGGAGTTGATTGCTCTTCTAATTTCTGAGGAGCAGAGAAATGGTGGTGCATCTTCTTCAGGAGGAACTTCAGAAGAAGCTGTCTTCTACTCAAATGCTAGAAGAGGTAGAGGCAGAGGTAGAGGAGGCCGATTTGGAGGCCGTGGCAAAAATCAGAATATGCAGCAAACTCAAGAAAACCAGTCCTATGGAGGAGGACGTGGTAACTCTAGAGACGGGGGGAGCCAAAGAGGTTGTGGTGGATGGCAAAGAGGCCAAAATGCAAACAGTAATGTTGAATGCTACTACTGTGGTAAAATGGATCATATGGCTAAAGACTGCTATAAAAAGCAGAATGACATCATGAATGGAAAACTGTAACAAGAGAATTATGCATCTTCTAGTAGACAGGGTGATGACAGAAATGAGCATTTGTTTATGGTGCAACACATGAACAATTCTGTGACAAGTGCAGAAGAAAGCAATGATGTATGGTATGTTGACTCAGGTGCATCAAACCACATGACAGGTCATGCAGAATGGATGGAGGATGTAAGGAAAATGGAAAAACCAGGATTTGTGGAGACTGGTGATGATACTACACATCCTATTGTGCAGATTGGAAAATTTTCTTTGTCTATGTAGGATGGGAAAAAGAAATACTTGTCCAATGTATTTCATGTCCCGAATATCACCAAGAATCTGGTTTCTTTTGGTCAAATGGTTGAGCAGGGCTTGCAGGTCAGATTTAATCCTCATGGATGCTTTGTTGAGGATATGAAAAATAAAGGTCACTTGATAGCAAAAGGAAAGAAGAAGGGCAGAATGTTTACATTGGATGCACACATGTCTGAATTGAGTGCAGCAATGTTTGCACATGGGACCGGTGTAGTTGCAGATATTGATATCTGGCATAAACGCATTGGTCATGTTAATGTACAATGACTTAAATCAATGCAGGCCCAAAATATTGTTGCAGGATTGCCCAAATTCAAGGTTGCAAAAATGCATAAGGTATGTGAAGCCTGTCAGTTTGGAAAATAGGCAAGGAAACCATTTCCTAGACATGTTCAAGAGAGTGAGAAGCCATTGGAATTAATCCACTCTGATGTGTGGACTACTAAAGCTGCATCTCTTGGAGGCTATCATTATTTTGTCACTTTTATTGATGACTATAGCAGAAAAGTTTGGGTGTATTTTATGAAAAAGAAAAGTGAAGTTTTTGGGTATTTCAAAATGCTTAAAGCTATGGTTGAAAAAGAAACAGGCCTGCAGATAAAATGCCTAAGGTTAGATGGAGGGGGAGAGTATCTCTCAAATGAGTTTGCAAAGTTCTTGCAGAAGTATGGCATAAAGCAGCAATATTCATGCAATCATACCCCACAACAAAATGGAATTGCAGAAAGGAAAAACAAGCATATTGGAGAGGTATCTCGTGCCATGCTCAATGAAAAAGACTTGCCAGATTTTTATTGGGCTGAAGCAGTTGCTACAGCAGTCTACATAATGAACAGGACTCCCACTGCAGCAATACATGGAATGACTCCAGAGGAGAGGTATACTGGTAGGAAACCCGATATTTGTCATTTGAAAATTTTTGGTTGCATTGCCTATGTACATGTGCCAGATGAGTTGAGATCCAAGTTGGATCCAAAAGCTGAGAAGTGCATCTTTATTGGTTACTCTCTGCAGCAAAAAGGATATAGATGCTATAACCCTTCTACTTGTAAGTTTACAGTGAGCAGAGATGTTGCTTTTGATGAGATGAGTAGCTGGTATAAACCAGCAAATGTGATTGATGACATAGATACACAAAATGGTAATACTGCACAGAATTCACAACAGCAATCACAAAATATTAGTGGACCTGGAGCGTCCTCTAGCAGTGGTTCACATTCTTCGCCATGGACAGGCAGATTGAGATAAGGAGAATCTTCTCAAAGCAATGCAGATAGTGGTATATAGGTATCACGAAAAGGAAAAGAGAAGGTTGATCAGCCCATGTTTGATGTGAATGCAGGTCACTCTTATGTGGATGGTGAATCTAGTGGCTCAGAACAGAGCATTGATGATGAGTTGGGTATTCCTTCTATTGTTACACCTGGAGTAAGGAAGACCAGGGATGTTTTGAGAGCACCTGGGAGTGAACCTACTTTGCGCAGGTCTACGAGAGCTAGGTATCCTGTGGATAGGCTGAAATATGATGGATTTACAACCATTCACTATGCATATATGGTCAAAGTGATACAGGAACTAGAACCCACTTCTTTTGAGCAAGCCATGGGAAAAGAAAAATGGGAGAAAGCCATGGATGAAGAAATGGATGCCTTGGAAGCAAATCCTACATGGGAATTGGTACCTTTGCCTAAAGGTAAAAATGCAATTGGCCGTAAGTGGATTTATAAGGTGAAGCACAATGCAGATGGTTCTGTGAACAGATACAAGGCAAGATTAGTAGTCAAGGGGTATGCACAAACATATGGCATTGACTATGAAGAAACATTCAGTCTGGTTGCAAGAATGGCAACCGTAAGAGCAGTCATTGCTATGGCTGCATCAAAGGGATGGTCTTTACATCAAATGGATGTAAAGAATGCCTTCTTGCATGGTGATTTGCAAGAAGAGGTCTATATGGAGCAGCCACCAGGTTATGTGCATGATGTTCATCCTGAGTTTGTTTGCAGGTTGAAAAAAGCCTTGTATGGCTTGAAGCAAGCACCTAGAGCATGGTCTGACAAGATAGGACAGTATCTTGTCACTATTGGCTTTTAGATTTCCAAGGCAGATTTCTCACTTTATGTGAGAAAAACAGAGAAAGGTATTATGCTACTTGTCATTTATGTTGATGATTTGATTATGACAGGTGACAGTGATGAAGATATCCTTCATGGGAAAATGCTATTGAAGCAGAAGTTTGAGATGAAGGATTTGGGAGAGCTACATTATTTCTTGGGCACTGAGGTGATTAGATCACCAAGTGGGATACAGCTCTTGCAGAGGCAGTATGGATTGGACATGCTGTCCAAATATGGGATGATAGGCTGTAAGCCTATTTCAGTTCCTTTGGAGTAGAATGTGAAGCTGAGCACAGATGCAGGTGGGCTTCTAGAAGACCCTACTATGTACAGACGCATGGTAGGAAGTTTGATTTATATGACTATTACCAGGCCCGATTTGAGCTATGTTGTTGGATTGGTAAGTCAGTTTATGCAGGCTCCAAGGAAACCACATTTGGATGTGGCTAGACGCATACTCAGGTATGTGAAGTCCACATTGCAGTATGGACTATTTTATGAGACTAGGGTTCAGATACAGTTGCATGGATACATTGATGCTGATTGGGCTGGTAGTATTTCTGATAGACGATCTACCAGTGGATATGTGTTCTCTTTTGGGAGTGCTGCAGTCACTTGGAGCAGCAAGAAACAGCCTACAGTTGCCTTGTGGAGCACAGAGGCTGAGTACAGGGGTGCAGCAATGGCTGCATGTGAGGTAGCTTGGTTGCATAAGCTACTTTATGATATGCATCAGTCTATAGATGGGCCAGTTGTCATTTATTGTGACAACATGAGTACTATACACTTGAAAAAACTCAGTCTATCATGCTAGAACAAAGCACATTGAGGTGCATTATCACTATGTGCGAGAGAGGGTTTTACTAGGTCTTATTGATCTAGTTTATGTCAGCACAGAGGATCAGGTAGCTGACATATTCACAAAGGCATTGGGCGCAGAGAAGCTGCGCAAGTTTAGAGACCTGCTTGGTGTGCAGAAATTGGGATTGAGCTCGAGGGGGAGTGTTGAGATATCGAGCTCCACTCGTGATACGCCAGGGTGACCGTTGTGTATTTATGTCACCAACTTGTCAGTTGCAGACGCGGTTGGTACACCGCCCATGAATAATAGCTACATGACAACTATCCTTATCTACTCTAGTTCGTGGCTCAATTAGTATGCCACCTTAGTTAGTTGAGTTTGGTTTAAGACCCATATATAGGGTTCTTCTATTTCTTTGTATGAGAGTTCTTTTGGCTTACACAACTAAGAAGAGGAAAACTGTTTTCAATCTCCACCTCTGTGTGTATTCCCCCATTGTGCAAGCAAGAAAGCTACAAGTGAGACTCCTTCCTTCTCTCCCACAATCTTGACAGCTACTTCTCCCAGGTAAATGTTGAGTGCATTATTTAACAAAATGTAAGAGTTATCTGTGCTTGAAATGCTACAGGTAACTATCACAAAAGTTTTTACCTACAAAAAATGTCCTTCCTACGTCAAGAGATGAGGCAAAGAAGATGATCACCAAGCTTGGATTGGACTACAACACGATTCACACGTCCCAATGATTGTATTTTATACAGACGTGAATATGAGAATGAGGAGAGATGCCCAAAATGTGAAACATCATGTTACCAAGATGCAAGTGGAAAGATCCCTTGCAAGGTTCTTCCACATTTTCCAATGGCTCCCCATATACAACATATATTTCAGACCCCAGAGTTAGCAAGAAATATGGATTGGGGAGCAAAGAACGTAAGTACAGATGGGATTATGCGAATTCCCTTGGACAGTCTAGCCTTCAAGCATATCAATTCAAAGTGGCCAGAATTTGAACAAGAACCGAGACACATTAAGATGGGTGTTGGATTGGATGGTGTGAATCCTTTCTCCATGAATTCAAGTAAATGGTCCACTTGGCTAGTAGTTCTTGTGAACTACAACTTGCCACCATTTATTTGTTTTAAGAAACAACACCTTAATTTTTCCCTTGTAATCCCACGAAAATGTCAAGTCAAAGACCTTAACATTTATTTGGCTCCTCTTATTAATGATCTCCTAGAGTTATCGAGAGGCATAGATGTGCTTAACATGTCAAAACAAGATGTCAAAGAAGGTTTCAAGTTCGTGGAATTCTAGCATCGACTATACATGACTTTCCTAGCTATGGATTTTGTTCAGGTATTCGACTGTGATTTAAGTAGCACATGCAGGAGTATTTTCATTTCAATTTAATCTTTCATGCTCATGCTAAATGTTTTACTATGGATGCAGTATGGACATAGGGTGTTCAACTAAGGGTTGTAAAGCTTGTCCCCTATGCCATGATTGGTTGAAATCTACATATAGTAAGCATCTCAACAAGAACATACATCTTCGGCATAGACGATTCTTGCCTGATGATCACTCACTACATCGAAAGACACAAGCTAGACACTTCAATGGAAAGGTTGAGAGTGGTTGATGTCCAGTACCGATGATGCCTATAGATTGATACAAAAAGTGGACGGAAGGACCTATCATCGATCCACAGTTAGAGCTTGCAAGCAATGAAGATTATGAACATGGTTAAGGATGAACTTCTCTAGCTCTCTCTATCTCTATATGGTTTTGTCTAGAGTATTGGAAGGATCTGTAGATTTTTCATCTTCTTGATCCTATGCATATATTTAAGAACATAGGACACTCTTTGTGGAAACAGCTCATTGGTTTGAAGGACATGGAGCAAGCCAAAAACGACTTAAAGGGGGAAAATTGCAAGCTTGCTTTATGGCATGGAGTCGATGAAGAGACATGAAGAGAAGAGTATGCACATGCACCATGGGTGTTAACTCCCACAGAGATTTCAACGATTAATCGACGGATACGGTCTATTCAAGCACTCACAGGATATGGTGCATCATTGCAAAACATATTTACTAGTGGATGACGCGAATCTTTCCAACTTGAAAACACATGACTGACATAATTTCATCAAGGTAACTGTTACTTTTTTCAGTCTGTAGCTCTTTTTTGTCCTAACAAGTCATTTGACTGTATTGTAAATCGGACATATGCAACATGTCCTCCCTCTTGTCATTGATGGTTATCTCACGAGTGGTGTTCGCGACATTATCTACCGCTTGGGCAAGCTTGCAAGGTACCTCTACACTTTCCACATTCCTATATCTATGCTTGGAATGGGATTTCATTTAATGTTCATATATTTTTTCAGATGGATCGCACCTAAGGAGATAGATGTGTTGTCAATAGCACAAAAGAAAAGGGAATGCAATGAGCTCCTTTGCCTGATGGAGGAGCTACCAACTTTTTTTTTGACATTCAAGTCCACGTACTAATCCATTTGGTGGATGAGATAGAGATTGCAGGTGTTGTTAGCACTTGTTGGATGTTTTGGGTAGAGAGGTTCATGGGAGTCATGAAGGGGCATGTTTGCCAGGCAAAAGAGGGCTCAATGTTGAAGGGATGGTTGCTCAAAGAGTGCATGTACTACCTTGCTGAGTACATTGAGCATGTTGATGAGGATGCTCCTCCTCACAGATGGATAGTGGATGAGTGCACTACACTATTAGATGAGGTATTATGTGATAAGGGTGTTCCTTTTAGGGTCTCATAGGAGGAACATACGAACTTGTCCACATTTGTTATTCACAACTCACAATGTATGGAAAAAAAAATTGAAGAGTATCATGAAGTAGATTGCAATGCACAAAGAAGACAAGGAGGTCAAAAATCTAGCAAGATAGAACCTCCCTCAATTCTTTCATGCTTATCCCATCGTATTAGAGATGGAATCATGGAAGGGGAAGACACAAGTGATGAGCAAAGAGAGATTGAATTTGGTTGTGATAGAGAGGTAACATTTCTTTCTTTCATGTACCTATATTGAGTTGTATGTAATCTTAGTGATGTAACTTAAGTTTACATATTTCATTCTTGCATATTTAGGTACATAGGTACTGCAATATGTGGGCATATGGTCAACATATTCAAGTCAACAGAATTGATCGACTACGTGATACCCAAGATTCTTGCATTATATCTTCTTTTAGCCAACAATCACGTGCAAGCACATGAGACAAAAATCTTATTGAAGAGGAGCTTGGCTATGTGGGAGCCATAGTGGGTATTTATGAGCTCTGCTACAGTATTTGCAAGAGGGTAATTTTTTATAACAATAGTACATTGACAATCTTTGCTTTAGACTTCCTTCTAAAGTGTTGCAAATCTTGTATGTTAACAGGTTGTGTTGAAGGTTGACTAGTTCCATGCTGAGTACAAAGGGGTTGGAGCCACAATGAGACAAGAGCCCTCTGGGTTTTGGTTGGTTGACTCTTGAAAGCCATTATGAACAACACGGGAACCATATATATTACTGGCACACTGTGAGCAAGCTTTCTTCTATGCTGCCCTAGATGTTTGCAGTCCATGGAGGAAAGTTGTGCCTATCAATCCTCAAGGACGACGAGTGTTTGACACAACTGACCTGGAGGCAAACCAAGAGAGTCTACAAGAGGATGACTCAACTTCTATAGAGCCCCATTCACTCACAACATTAGGACAAGAAGAGCACTAGGAAGAGGAAGTGAGCGACAATGATGCAACAAATGATGAGATAGAGGATCTTGCCTTGGAGTTGGACTTTGAGCCTCCTATAGAGCCTCAACCATTGATAGCTTTGCCACCCACTCTCGCTCTTGACGTACAACTCACGAATGAGTGTGGGAGCTTTCGCTCAATTGCCAAGACCCTCGGACCGCTTATTGTTCAAGCATTCCAAGTGGAGCACTAGTGGCTACCTCTCACATAGCCGACGTGCCATCCATATCTACGGGTGTATTGAGCTTACCTCCATGCCGATCGAGTTACCTCCTCTCCTGCGCACTCTAGTAGCTCCACGATCCAAGTGCAAGCTTCAAGCAAGCTCCATCCTCAAGCTCCATGCTCCAAGCTCCATTGTCATGAGCAAGAGAAGAGAAGAGAAGAGAAGAAGAGAGGAGAAGATGGAGAGCTTCTCCTCCCCGGTCCCTCACCCTCACACACTCACTTCGTCACACTCTCACACTCCCTCTCTCAAGCACAAGCTCAAGCAAGCAAGCAAGCAAGAAGAAGAAGAAGAAGAGGAGAGCCACTTTTGGACACACACAAGAATGAGCTTCTCATTCCACTTTTGGCTTTTATACATGCCCTACTCCTCCTTGGGCGGTCTTCCCCTTTTCACATGACCAGCCATTGGCCTAGGTCCTCTTTTCCTATTTCCTTCCTATCCTTCTTGCTTCTTCTCCACCACCCATCTATCTTTACAGTTTGCACAGGAGAGAGCCTGGCACTCTTTTACAAGATTTCAGGGTGCGTCTTTGTATTTGAAAATGCACCTTTGACCTTTTGCATTTGCCTTGGACTTTTAAGGTTTCCATTGCACTTTTGGCCTCTTCTTTCTTCAGTCGGGCTACCTTTTTTTCGCCTTTTCCCTGCGTCTTTTTTATTTCCTTTTGCTTTCTTCGTGTTGGGGTTAACATTACCCCCTCCTAGACGAGTGCCAGTCCCATGGCACTCTTCATCGAAGGTAGCATGCGGAGCTTGCACGGAAGATGTGGTTGGAAGGGATTGTTTTGGTTTGCCTTGGAGGAGTTCTAATGTTGGTGCAGATGAAGGTCGTTGGTGGCATTTTGCTATTCTAATTGGCTGGTGATATGATTATTGTAGGTGGCAATAGGGCTACTCTTTGTTGGGAATGGTCACTCATAGCTGGCATGGGTGTTGGTGTTCTCGGGATGCTCATTCTGCTCGTGATGATTCTCTGGTGGTCTTACATGATGAAGTAAAGGACAAGAGTTCAAAGTTGAGTACTGATGTAGAGCTAATGGCGCTTTCCTTGGAGTTTTTAATACCTGCAATTTGAAAAGCTCTCATGTGGTCTCTCCCTAAGGGGTAGTGCTAGTCTTCTTATCATGCACAAGATATATATTGACTAGTTTAGGAGACAGGTCAAACTCTAAGCAAGCCTAGAGTATTGTCCTGCACTTGAGGACCCAAACCGTGTATAGGTTATAGTGTGAATATCAAGTGAATACATGTGTGTATTCAGGTATTAGTTAGTTAGAAGACTATTGGCCTGGTTCTCTTGTATAGCAATGGGTCAGTGAAGCAAGGGGCTAAGTTGATGGAAAAATTTGTCGATGAAGACGGGGAGTACACTTGAACTTGAGACATCATTATGGTCTTGTTAAGGCAATGTAGCATAATTGAGCTCCTTGATGTCTTGGCCTCTGGTAGGTAGTGGCTACTTGTAGTGCTTGAAAATTATGGTGTAATTTTCCATTGTCTTTCATGCTTAACTTAGCACTATTGATTGTAATGGCATTGAGATGAAGTGCAAAAGAATTGTGCAAGTGGTTCAGGATGACATGTCTAACCATACGCGAGGCGAGCTCCCTAGGTATGTCCTACCTTTGATGTGCCCTGAACAATTGTGGGGGATGTACAAAGGGCTAGGGGATTCTTTCTTTCTTTCTTTCTTTCTTTCTTTTCATTTTCTTTTCTTTATTTTTTTTCTTTTTTTTTGTGGAAAAAATGAATACAATCAATGCCATACATTGAGGTTGTTATCCTTTCATTTGGATTGAGAAATGTTGGGATCCAAAGGGTATGAAGAATGGATATTACAGAGATGATTGTGTCACCAACCTTGATGCTAGAGGAACTGTTGTTGAGATGAAGAGATACATTTGAGATTTTGCAAACCTCCTTGTAACATGTGACACATCGAACAATTGAGGTAGCACTTGGAGTGAGCTGTGTAGGACAAGGGTAGAGTATCTTGCGAATTGAATCTTGGATGATGAAGAGATGTTCGCCCTTATTGAGAGTGTGGCTCCTACACTTGAGATTTTGCAAACCTCCTTGTAACATGTGACACATCGAACAATCGAGGTAGCACTTGGAGTGAGCTGTGTAGGACAAGGGTAGAGTATCTTGCGAATTGAATCTTGGATGATGAAGAGATGTTCGCCCTTGTTGAGAGTTTGGCTCAGTTGCAATATGTGCTTTCTGCAGAGGTGTCCTTGGGTTCTCATCTAGTGGCGCTTCCGTCATGGCTTTTGTTTCTTGGTTTTCCTGTCACTTCCTTCATAATGGTTCTTTGTGGGGTTGGTGGTCTTGTGGCGACTTGGATATTAAACACTTCTAGACATTGACCTGTGTCATTCTGCATTCACTTGGAAAGGCATGAGAGCACATGCAAGTCACATGCTTCAACCATAATGAAAAAGTTCAGCTAAACAAAACATCGCCAACTTGAATCCCTTAGTTTTGATTTGATGCGTATCACCTGCACTTAGTCATCATTGCTCATGGGGTGTGTTGGCCTTTGCTTCTTTTGGTATTATTTATACAGTCACAAAACACATTGTTTATTTATGTACATGTTCATGAAACCATGTCACTCTATGAGGATAAAAACCAATTGTAGAACTCAGGATTGTACTCAAGTGTGGCACACATATCTAGCTTCTATGGTAGCCTACTTAGCAATAATAAATATTTGGCAACATCGAGTAGCATGGTGCCTTGTCCGAGTCTACTGGAAACATGTAGCTCCTCCTCAGTGAGAACTTTATAAATCAAAGGGCTCTCTAGGCTAGTTCCAGCTAGATTCATACCTCAAACTGTAGCTAGAACTCGAAATGAAGTTGGTGCCACATAGGTCGGCGGGTCTCTTTGGGACCGCCATTTGGCCAGTCGCTCCTTTGAGACTGTCATGACTTGGGTCATGATTTGGGCTCCAAGTTTGGCCATTCTAGCGCGGTTTTCAAACCAACATTTTTCAAATTGGCTTCTACCCTCTGATTGTCGCTTTAGTTGCTCTATCTCTAAGAGATTTGGCTGGCAGAGTATTTCATTAAATGTCATGATTAAGCGTAGTTCGTCAGCCTCCTCATAAGAGATGAGTCGCATGCGTTCATGTAAGAGCTTGTCATAATGTCCGTCAAGGTATTCTTGCTCTTCCCACGCTAGAGGATAAGGAAAATATTCCTCAAGCTGCTCCCTAGGGAATGTGCCCATGTCTGCATGAACATAGACACATGTGAATAATTTTAGTTTGGTGTCCCACTGGGTCAAGCACTCTGCGACATCTCTATATTCTATGAGGGATTGCTTGGTTGTTATCTCATGCAAAGTTCTAAGGGTTTCCTTAGGCTTTAGCATAGCTAGGGGCATATGCCTAGATGTGCAAGATTGATCAATGCTAGGATTGCTTATGCCTTCGAGGTTTTCATGTTTCTCCTGAGGCTTTATGGTAGTTGTGTCATGGTTCTCCTCAGATGTGACTGGCGTGGTCTTAGCATCCTATTGTGACAGTGTTGTATCCACTCTTGATTGATCAATGCGAGTTTCTCTATCGGTGGATTGAGTGTCACAAGCAACAGTTGACGGTAATTATTGCTTTGATTTATCAGAACACATGGATGTGTCTAAGATTTCACTGTTGTTAGGAGAGATGGAAATGGGTTAATCTATGGATGAACTAGATGCTTTGTTCATTATCTCTTTAGTACTCTTGGTCCCAATCTTCTTGTCATCTGCAGTAGCTTGCAATTGTCGTTGTTTTCGTTATTTTCTTCTCTTTCTCTTGGGAACTAGAGGTGTATCCTTTAAGGACTCAAGATCGTGAAATAGGTCAGTAGTTGATGTACTTGGTTGGGCCTTAGCATTCTCTTTCAGTGGCATGCCATCATGGGATTTTGATATGGCCTCACTAGGTTGAACAACCTTGCTAGGTTGTGAGGGTTCAACTACCTCTCTTTTTGGAGAGTCTAGCTGTCCAACTAATTCTCCTTTGTTCAACCCCGCATTCGATTGCCTTGACAGTTGCTCCTGGTTAGGCATTTTCTCTAGATTTTTGTTCTTATCTATTAGAACCTGACTCCATTGCCTCTTGTCAAGGTGAGTGTTGTGTTTAGAGCTGTTGTTCTCTTGCTCTAGAGGTTTGGATATTGACTCTAGTGTAGAACCATGAGATGGTTTAGGGTTTTTGTCATGTAGGTTTGGAAGAAACCAATTGAAGAAGTCATGGTTGTATTGATGGGAAGCATAGAGATCTAGGATTGCAGGGTCTTGAGTGAGGCAAAGGACATATGCGCTGATATCAAGTACCATGCTCCCTACTCCTAGCCTGCTAGCCACGTGTAGATCTTCTTCTAGAAGCACTTTATCATATAAGGGATGTTTTTGGATAGTGGTAGAAAGCTAGACATCATGGACAGTTGCCAACAATCTCAATGAGGTCGGGGCAACATACGTGGAATCATGTATTGATGTCCAAAGGGCTTTCCTTTGCTCAGCAAGTGTCATTAGTCAGTGGCCAATTTTGGCTGCCAAACTTTGGTTGGAGTACCAATTTTGTGCAAAGGTACCTTGTTCTTTCCCTTCTTGTTTGATTGCTTCAAGCTTTTCCTTTTTTGTCTCACATAGAGCTGTATAAAATGAGGGTGTCAAGCGCAATTCTCTAGCTGTGGCTTTTGGGATGTCCTTCATGACTTCTTCAACAATAGCTGCATAGCAGAAACAAGCATGTTGTTACTCATACCAAGTCAGTGGTTTAGCTATGAGCTTTGTGTGCTTTGATGTTGGCCTTCCGATGTCCACATGGATGTATGCACGTGTGATGGCTGTTAGCTTGTGATCAAGCTTCACCATGCACTTCATCTTTGGTTCATTGGTAAGATGTGCCATTTCTTTGGCCAAGTCTTCGAGAGATTTATCCTCAAGCCTAGGCTTTAGGTTCTTTGGAAGGATTGGAGGTGTCAAGGATGTTTGTTGCGACATCTCTTCCAAAGGTGAATTGCTAAGGACATGTTCTGCAATGGGTGTTGTCACGGCCAAAGGTTGTGACTGCCGTGGTCCCTGATTGGAAGTAGTGGTGGCTAGTTTAGTGGACTAGCTACCATTGGTAGACTGCAGTGTCAAGTCCTTAGGCAGATTAGAAGTGGTCGTGTCTTTTGTTGCCCTTTGCACATTCACTTGGGCAAGTTGAGCAGCAGCACGAGGCTGCTGCTGCCGTGCTTCTTGTGTCCATTTAGGTGAAGAGGATGTAGGATATTTGGGACTCCTACGTGGACTTGGCACTTTGACTGGAGAATTTGTTTGTGATTGTTAGATGATTCTGTCATTAGCTTTGTTGAGTAATCAGCCTTATCATGAGCAATGTTGTGCTTGTGGTGCTCATTATCCTCTTGGGAAGTCAAAGGTTCCTTGGGCACTAGTGGACCTTGTGCATGCTTGACAGTTACCTCTAATATCTGCTTGCTAAGCATGCTAGGCTGAGGATCTACTTTTTGATAGGTCATGTTTGGTTTCTTGATTTCAATCGTGAGGGGCTCAATCACTCCAATATTTTTGGTTTGAGACTTGGATTTTTGTTTAGGTTTCCTCCTATGCCTCTTTGCTTTTGACATAATTTGGGCTTCCGATAGAGGTGGTTTAGCAAGGGGTTTTGGTACCCAAATCCCTCGGTTGCCTACATAATACCCTTGAGCACGAAGCAATGCCTTGGATATCCATTGTAGCGTTGTGCTAGCTCTCCATCAATGCCTTCGTCTATAAGGCTTGGGCTTCTTTCATGGTCTTCTACGATATTTGTAAGTCCAAACCCTATCCTTGGCCTTGTCTCCTAACCTTTTTGTTTCAAGTATGGCCTCACTCACTGGTTGTCTCTGTTCAACCTGTGCTTGTATCAACTCTTTCAACAACTCCTTGCTCTCATTACTAGGCTTGCTTGGTATGTCAGAATGCTCCTTGCCCTTCCCTCGAGGTTTGGTGAGGCCACCCTTGCTTAAATTCGTGATTATCCTCACACCTGGTAGTGTTAGCTGTATCCTCTGTGCTATATAGTCGGCTTCACACTTCATTGCCTTTTTGAAGGGCCTTCCTAGGAGGATTTCCTTTCCACAAATTTTTCCATTTGGAGGAACATAGAACAGGACTGGCAAGCTTTCTGTTTCAATAGATACAAGGATTCTGCACTTCCCTAGAAGTGCTTGTGGGTGTTCCCCGTAAGGATTAAGAGTTGCATCAATCGGTTTGAGCTCTAGTTGACCTAGTAGAGTCCATGCTTCATAAGTCAAGATATTGAAATCTACTCCTTCATAAATCAGAGCATCGATAGTATACTCTCTTTTCGCAATGAGTTTGACCCTAAGGTAAGCAGGTGGTACTATGTCCTCGTCTTCCGGGTCTTGGCTTGTAAATTTAAGCCTTCTAAAAAATGCCCTTGAGTCCCCAATTGCACGACCGGATGTGGATTCTCCACCGATATCTTGGGTCATCTGTGCAGTGCTGCTCAAGGTGCATCTCTCGTCAAGAGTATGATGTCTAATCATCTTCGCATTTGTAGCTTGCTGATGTTGCATTTTGCTCTGACTAGACACGCTCTGAACACAATGTCTTTGTATTCTCGTGGTGTGGCCTTTTTTGCCCTTGATGGCTAGATTGGCCCATTAATATTCTAGGGTCTACATTTCTCTCTGTTTGGGTATGGGCTTTTGGTTGCTCTTTTGCAAGTGAGAATCCATGCTCGTGTAGAGCCATTACTACACTAGGGTCCAATTTGGAGGACCTGTCACGGCACGCGTTTTCTCTCCAACCTACTTGGGGGAGGTGCGAAGGAAGTAGAGCCCCCTCTGTGGGGGTCCGGGGTGGCAATCCCCCCGACCCGCAGGGCCGTTACGGTAAATACCATGTGCAGTTTGGAGGGCCGTTTATAGCCAAATTTTGAACTACTTACTCTAAGTTTCAGCCCAATGATGGATCTATGATGTGCCTTTAGCTCTACATAGCCTTTGGGGTCAATTTCGGGGTTTAGATGAGTCAAAATTTGTGTTCTAGATACATATCCGATTCTCAAATGTCCAATTTTCAGGAGTCCGATTATCAAAATCAGACGTCTGATTTTGGGTTGGTCCAATTGGCCCAGTGGTCTGATTTTGGTCACGTCCGATTCCAAAATCGGACGTCCGATTTGGACAGGCGTCCAATTCTAAACTCGTCCGATTCCTTGCATCTGATCTTCGTGTGTCCAATTCTCAGGGTCCGAGTGTCCGATTTTCAAAATCGGATAGTCAAGTGTTCGATCGGATAGGCAAAGGTGGTCCGATTCCAGGACTCAGATCGAAAAAGTGGTCTGATTTTCGAAGTGGTCCGATTCTGGGACTCAGATAGCCTGGTTCAACATTGCAGACGACGGCCTGCAAGTTGCGTGCGATGCCTCTAGGTCAACGTCTACTCCACCAAATCATCGAGCGCCTTCCAGATAGGTGCAAAACACTACAAGAAAATGCTAGACATGCCTGGAATCACTGTGGTACTCGAATCAAACGGCACTCCAAGGATCTGTGCCCCTATTTTCCTGTTTTAGCTTGTTATATGGCAACAGAAAACCCTACTGTTTACTTCCTTTTCTTGTTTTTTCCTACCCTAAATGCATATAAATCACAAAGCAATCACCTACACTACTCCAACATGCTTTTCCAAATTAAAAAAAAACCAAAAACCTACTTGCTAAGGAGATTGAATACCTCTTCAAACTCCCTCGCTTCCTACCTATTTACCTTAAGCACCGGTTCGGGGAAGACCCTACTTCAATACTTGATTGGAAGCATGCAAGCGCTCAAGGCTTGAATCCGTTGGTCCCAGCAATGGAACCAAAATGTGGGAGCTTTCGCTCAACTGCCAAGGTCCTCGGACCGCTTATTTTTCAAGCGTTCCAAGCCGAGCACTAATGGATACCTCTCACATAGCCGACACACCATCCATATCTATGGGTGTAGTGACCCTACCTCCATGCTAATCGAGTTACCTCCTCTGCCGCGCACTCTGGTAGCTCCACGATCCAAGTGCAAGCTTCAAGAAAGCTCTATCCTCAAGCTCCACGCTCCAAGCTCCATTGTTGTGAGCAAGAGAAGAGAAGAGAAGAGAAGAGAAGAAGATAGGAGAAGATGGAGAGCTTCTCCTCCCTGGTCCCTCACCCTCACACACTCACTCCCTCACATTCTCACACTCCCTCTCTCAAGCACAAGCTCAAGCAAGCAAGAAGAAGAAGAAGAAGAAGAGGAGAGCCACTTTTGGCCACACACAAGAATGAGCTTCTCATTCCTCTTTTGCCTTTATACATGCCCTACTCCTCCTTAGGCGGTCTTCCCCTTTTTACATGACCGGCCATTGGCCTAGGTCCTCTTTTTCTATTTTCTTCCTATCCTTCTTGCTTCTTCTCCATTCCCATCTATCTTTACAATTTGCACAGGAGAGATCCTAGCACTCTTTTACAAGATTTCAGGACGCACCTTTGTATTTTAAAATGCACCTTTCCCCTTTTTCATTTGCCTTGGACTTTTAAGGTTGTCCTTGCGCTTTTGGCCTCTTCTCCTCTTCTTTCTTCAGCCGGGCTACCTTTTTTCCGCCTTTGCCCTGCGTCTTTTTTATTTCCTTTTGCTTTCTTCATGTTGGGGTTAACAATAGGAGCTTGAAGAGACAATGCAAGGCAATGAAGAGATTGACTTGATCATTGATCTCTTTCCAATGACCTCTTTCCAAACCACGCTTGAATCGTAAAAGCCAATGTATTGTATTAAGTGTTTTGTCTTGATCATTCCAATCACTTTCTTAATCATTGAAGGAAAATAAAATTGGAATCAACGAACCCTATTGGTAAGACCTAACACATTTTTCCATTGATCATATTCATTCTTTCATTGCTCTCTTCGAATCTTAGTAACAATGGTGGGTTTGGTGGGGAGTCTTGTGGATGATAGCCTCTCTCTCTTGTGCAACATCTTTTCTCATAACATTTCATTTCATCTCTCTCTCTCTCTCTCTCTCTCTCTCTCTCTCTCTCTCTCTCTCCCTCTCCCTCTCCCTCTCCCTCTCCCTCTCCCTCTCCCTCTCCCTCTCTCTCTCTCTCTCTCTCTCTCTCTCTCTCTCTCTCTAGTTGGAGGTACTAACCATACATTGTCTTGTTGATGTCTCAGCAGTCAAGCCATGTTGTGCAACACCCTCTTACGACTCCATCTGGTACCAAAATCACGCTCTAGGTGACTAAGGACAAACTTTTTGAATCATTAAACCAACCTCTTGATATTTTGAACCATTAAAGCAAGTCAAAGATATATGCGCCCATAGAACATGCACTCTAGGCATGTAGGTCTCTAGCAGTGATATGATGCATCGATGGAAAGGATGTCTGCCTCCAACGAGTGCCACTTGTCCCTTGCCATCAATATCGCAAGTGACTCCTAAATATCCAGTGCCGGTCCTTAATGGTGACTGATGTACTACAAGGCTCTCTGACGGGGTGGCAAACATGTGGGAGCCCGAGTGCTCCCTAGAAGCTATTGCTGCCGATGTAGATGGGGTTGCATAGGTCTGGCGTCACCATCATGGAGACTCACTACAAGTAAGAAAAAACACAAGATAATTATTCATATGTTCATAGGACCTCATGCTAACCTAAAATAGAGGGGCAAGTTATCTTATTGTGTCTCAATCTCCTACTAAGTCACAACCCCATCGCCTAGTGGTGGCTGGATAGTTTCTAGAAGGGGAGTCATAGTAGCATTGATAAGTTAGAATTTGGCCACTAAACTTATAATATAAAATATAAAACACTTTATTCCCTACATAAGAGGTGATTGACACTTGTATGCTCCTCCTGCACCTCGACTTGTATGTGGCTCTCAAGAAGAGCCCTCATCAGGGTGAACTGGCCTCAAAATCTACTCGAGGAAAAATATCATTGCCTCCAACTCCGTGTTGGGGAGGCGCTCATAATCTGGCCAATCCTTTGCTATATGCTCTCTGGGGATGCTACTCGCTCGCAAGATAGTCCTCAAATCAATCAACAAACCAGTCCTGGAAGAAGCCATATATGTAGATGAGCTATTTTCAAAAACAAAAAAAAAAGTAACATGTCAATATAAGCAAAAAAAAAGTAACACATCATGTGGCAATGAGGACATGATCCTAGTAGAGGTATTCATGTTCACTTTTAGGTGGATATGACAATAATTTGTCAACTCAAATCTAATCTTGGAACTATGAGATGGATTAGAAGTGAGTGGAAAAGCCTACTATGTTGTAGCCCTCTTCTCAAGTAGAATGAGAGAAGTTAACTCCCTCTTTCTAAGTCCTCAAAAGGTGCATAGATTTCATGGCTAGAAGAGTTGGGAGTACAAATCTAAGCTCAAGGATTGCTCTTGAGATTTTCCAAGAGCTTGAGGAGCTAGGTTTTGGTTGATATTCATAGAGAAAAAAATAGATCATTAGTCTTGTTTTTGTATTTTTTTGGATCAAAAACACGGTTTTTGCATGTCCCAAAGCTATATGATCAACTAGTCTAACCCAAGCTCTTAAGATTCTCAAGACTTATTGGTTATATTAGATTTTTGAATTTCTACATATAGTAGGTTGTTACTACATCTATAGCATACCATTGTATAGGGGCGAATGCATATGGATTTCTGCACTATAATGCATTGCATATTTGAACACATCTATTATATAGCCTTGCATTTGTGTATGCAAGTGTTGACTATGGATGAAAACTTGTGATATGCCTATGCCTATGTTTGGGATGCATACTCGATGTGTATGCTCTTAGAGATGCTCATTGTCAAAAGGTATCACTCTCATGTTTTGTCTAAGTCACACTTGGGGCTGATTTGACACTCTCATGTTCTTTATGATTATGATTTAACACAGGGCTGATTTGAAAATATAAGCATATGAGAATCCACAATCATTATATTATAATGTATCAATTTGAAATAATCATATCCGAAGTATATATTGTTATACAAGGAGCTAGGTGGGTATATGTTTAAAATGTGTCAATACATATGTGTGTAAGTGACATAATGTAAATGAAAAAATGAATATTTGCATCAATGTGTATATATGAGTACATGTATAAGTATTTGTGCTATGTATACATATATGTGAGAAGACACTTACCTAGAATGTCTCTAAGGTGCTCGTCGAGAACCAACACAACCTATTCAAGGCAATGCTCAACAGATGCGGGGCATGGCCGGAGCAAGAAGACATCTCTCTCTCTCACACACACACATAATGTGTGTGTGTGTGTACAGGATGGTAGGGGGAGGCAGGGGAAAGCATGTGTGGGTGGGTATGTGTGTGAGTGTGTGTGGGGGGGAGGGGGAAGAGGGAAAAGTGAGGGCTCTCTCTCTCTCTCTCTCTCTCTCTCTCTGTGGCTAGGAAATGACCCAACCCATGAAGAAATTAAAATGTATATAGCGTCGCTTAATCGCTTAATCGTTGCATGACCTAAAAGCGAAAAAGTATACCTTTAAGACAGGACAACTGGTTTTGTATTATGATGCGCGTAGGGAGTTGTTCCCAGGAAAATTGAAGCCTAAATGGGATGGGCCCTACAAGATTGTCAGGTTAGGGAAGAATAGGTCTACGGCCCTATTAGCTGATCTACAGGGAGTAGAGTTTAAAAATAAGGTTAATCTTAATAAGATTAAACCTTATTACTTCTAAGTATCCTAATACAAAGAAAATGCATTGCAGGTCCATGCTAGGAATGATCTGAGACCTGCGGAAGAGCTTAAAAGATGGTTGATGGGTCGGTTAATCCCTTATTTGGAGCACCCGTATCTGGAGCAAAGATACCATCAGGGGAAACTCATCTAGTGGAGCAAAGGATACAAGGTGATTGAGCAAGATGACCGAATCTTTGTGTGGGAGATCAAAGTCTTCTGCCATCACTGCTTACGACTGTTGACGAGTATCCTAGTTGAGTTCAATGAAGAAGGTGGGATGGAGCCGTCAGTTCATCCTCTCAATATGCTAAACTTTGACTATCATAACTACGAATAGAGGAGTTTGTGATGGCGAGCTGTGTAAACCCATTGTGGACATATACATTATATTTTGACGGAGTGTCCAGGGGCCCTAATAAAAAAGGAAGTGTTGGAGTAGTAATCCGAGACCCCCGACGAAGAGTTATGATGAAGTTAGCTGCTTATCTCGGGGTAGGATTCACTAACAATATGGCAGAGTATAAAGCCTTGATTATGGGACTGTATATTGCCAAACAAGGTGGTATTCGTCGCTTGTTAGTAAAAGGGGATTCCTAGTTGATCCTGAATCAGCTAGATGGGACATACACAGTGCGGAATCCCATTCTTTGTATGTATTATCAGACTGCTATGACCCTACTAGAGGAGTTTGAGAGAGTGTCTTTTCAGCTGATTCCATGTTACTGGAATCAGTTTGCAGATTCATTGGAAAATCTTGCGTATGAGGAAGACCTCTTCTTTAATTGTGGTCCTAGTTCAGATATTGTTATCAATGATGAAACAGGACCCGGTCGCTTGTGGGGAATGTTATCAGAACATGCAATATATGGCAGACGATGGTTGATATGGGTGATGCAAAGAGTGGCCGAGACTAATCTACCGTTATTATCTAGGACCCATAGATTAATTAGACAACATATTATGCATACGCCTCTTGCTATATATGCAAGAGGGATGGGTCATAACCTTATGCATGTAGTTTAGGGCTACAAGCCTATTTTTCCTCCTTGGAAAGGAGCTTATTACTGTATATCTGTGCTCTTCCAGGGAAGGGTGCGTATTTGCTACTTTGTTTGATCTCGTTAGGCCAAGAGGGCGAGTGTTGCGAGGTTTTGAATGCTTTATTTCATTAGGCCAAGAGGGCCAATTTAGTTTGGTAGCGAAGTGCTTTATTTCATTAGGCCAAGAGAGCCGTGTGTCTGTTTAGTGCAGGTGCGGCTCATGGTTTCTTGTTTGAGGTTTGTGCTAGACAGGTTTGAAGGAGAGCTTGGAAGGATCCTTTGTCGCGGCATCGACGCTTCTTGTGGCCCTATCCAGGTGATATCTTTCCTTTATGAGTACTGTGGTTTTCATGTTATATGTGTTTGGGTACTTGTTAAGGGGTTTTTTCGTTTCTTATTGGGGACCGACGTCCAAGGCATGAAGTCCCAGGATTAGGTTCAATATGTTTGAGGGAGGTCTGATAGTCATTGCCTCCTATAAAGACATTGTCAAGCATCAAAAGACCTGTTTTAGAAGGGAGTTCTAGTGACCCTGTTCTGCTAGCCTGCTAGGCAGCCATTCTAGGAGTTCTTGTTAGTGGTGAGGCAATTAGAGAAGCTTGCCAGAAGAAAAATAATGATGATAAAGGAAAACAAACCCTGAATATCTTAAAGACAATAAATATATACAAAGGTGTGTAAAAAGGGGTTCTAACCCCTATAAAAATTGAAGAAGAAAAGAAAGGAAAATTTATAAGTAGTTGATCATTGCCTTGCGAAAGCTTGGTAGGTTCCTGGGGACGAGTCAGACCCGGGGCCGATGCCTCGTCTTCCTAGGAGTGGCATCTTGCTGGAGAAAAGAAGAAAGTAAGGAAGGGTGGAGCAAAAATAAAAGTGGGCGCCAGAAAAGGATTAAGTGTCGCCTTGCGAGAGCTTGGTAGGTTCTTGTGTACCAAGATAGGTCCTGAGGCCGATGCCCTGTTCTACTTGGGTCACTACGCTCAGCTCCCTCCTTTTTACATACCCAAGTATAGAAAATGGAAACCCTAAAAGAAGAAATGTGCTTAAAGTCAATACTTCTTGATCAGGCTATAGGAGTCCTCGCCTAGTAGGAGCTCCTAGTTGTGTTGTCTTTAGTTCGGTAGGTAGTTCAGACCACCACTTAGGGCAACCTCTTTGATAGTTCTTTTTAGTTTGGCCGTGTTGGAGCAGTCGGTTAGTGACTAGCTGTGGACTTTTTTCAGATTATGCTAGGCCTACTCCTTGTGGATGTCATGCCTTAGTTCTGTCAAGGGGTAGGGTGAGCATTGTGATGCGTTTAGTATATATCTATTTTGTATAAACTTGATGCTTCCTTTGGTTGTTTTGTGCAGATCTATTGTGGGATTCAACGGGCTGAGTCGCCCTATCCCGTGGTCTCCAATGAGAGTGGAATTTTGATGCCGAGAAATGCTTAAAAATAGCTAAAAATTACAAATATCAAGGGAAAAATATTCAACGTCGAAGGCGGCGGCTCAATCTAGGACAATTTGAAGCGCCAAAGTGCTTTAAAGGCGCCCGAGCGACACTTATTGATTTTTCATAATTTTTCAGACTGTTGTGCGGGTTGACAAGAGTTACCGGCCAATGCGGGATGTCAAGCCGGATGCCTAGGATTTTTCAGAGCTCAATTCAAAGTCCGGACGCAGGGAAATGGCCAAGAAATCGGTCAAGATGCGAAGAGGTGGACATTAGAGTGGTCAAATGGGTGATGCCTCTTGGGAGCCCAACATTTTATACCACTTAACAAGAAAAGCATGAAAAAAAAACATGATTGAGAAGGAGGAGGGCGTGAGAAACAGGCGCCGAAAAATGCGCTTCTTGGATGGAGGAGGCAACTTGCAGCCTGTGAGCAACCACTACAATTGATCATTGGGCTTCATTCCCCCCTGGATGCCAATCCTATCGCCGGTCTTCACTCCTCCAATGGCGGTCTCTATGAAGAATTCTGATTTTAGTCTTTCTCTCTCCTCCCTCTCTCTCCCCTAAAGGCAGATTCATGTGGTGAAGAAGAAGAAGAAGAATGGATGATGAATGCTTGTCCAATGAAGACCGGATTGCTCCGTGGTGCAAGAGGAATTAAGATTGCTGATTGTGGACTGTCATGAGCATTAATGGTGGTTGAAAATTAGTCTCGAGATATGTTAAATAAAAACCCGCAACCCACAAAGAACGGTAATCTCATTTTTACAAAGGAAATTGATGTTTTATGCAATTTGCTTCATGAATACTTGTTCCCATGGGATGATTATACATTATAATGTTGTTTGCAATGTCTTTCAACTGTTTGAAATCAGAAAATCAAAAAATCATAAGTGTTGTGGATGAAATTAGTAGTGTAAAACCCGTAAAACACGCGAAATATGAAAAAATTGGGTGTTTTTGAGATATAATTGGAAAGTATAATAAGATACGCCAACTAAATTTGTGTTTTTGCTGCAAATGAACCTAAGTGCCATAGCCCACAATTAATTTTTTATTTTCAGTTATTTAATATTGCAAAAAATACAAGGAAAATAATGAAAAACCACTAAAAATAGGAAAAAATGGATTTTGAGTGCCGAAAATTAAGGAAAAATAAGAACCATGTTTGTGGATGTATGGGGGGTCTGAATTATGAGGTTTAGCCTCAGTTCAGCCCTACCTTTATGTTCTAGTTAGTTTTTATGGCTTTTTATACAATGAAAATGTGGAAAATGGACCCTAAACCGATCAATAATGCACAACCTAAATGGGTGAGGGGGTAGAGTGTATAAAAAGTGTTTAAATGCTGAATGAAATGATGAAAAGCTTGTTGGTTTTTATGCATACCATTTAGGTTGGTCGATAATTAAAAATTAAAGACCTAGTAACACGAGGGTTTCTTGGTGCTAGGTTCATGCAACGGCGCATACGAGCGATAGTCGAAATCATTGAAAGAAATGTTTTCCACATATGCACCAATGCTGATTTTCTTAATTGTTTGAGCACATGGACATTCACAATTTGCATGAAGCATAAAATGATCAAAGGTATCAGACAATACCTCCTGGATGCATGGCAATTGCTTTCTAGAGGAATATGACCAACGTTGAGTAAGTGAAGTTGTCCAAGTTGTAGGCTAGGCGTTGGGTCTAAGGGAAAGAAAGTGAGGTATGGTACATTCCTGGATACAATCAATTGGTACCTTGAGTGGAAATGTGTGTGATATTGTGTTATATATGTTTAGCGACGCATCGAGGGGCCAATCCCCAAGGTGTACGAGAGCCACAGTGAGGTAGCGGCAGTCAGCCATGAGAGGACCTCCTATGTTTGTGCTTCATGCTATTTGGCAATGTGTAGGGACTCCCTCTGAGGAGTGTTATTTGGGTTAGAGTTGGACTACGAGACGTGATACAAACGCAAGATGTTTAGGAAGATGATGTATGTGTCATCTATGCTCTTGGCCGTGAGGCCGTGGGGTTGTTGAGTGCATGATAGAGGTCCGGCTAGTGTATGAGCCAGTGCCGGCCCGTTTTAGGTCCCATCACCTTGGGTGAATGCAAAAAGCTAAGTTCAAGGTATTGTGGACCCTACAAGATCCTCAAGCGCCTAGGGCGTAATTCTTATAGACTGCAACTCCCTGAGAACCTAAAAGTTCATAATGTATTCCATATCAGCCTATTGAAGAAGTATGTACCTAACCCTAGTCATGTACTTGATGATCAGTAAGTTGTAATGCCTAGCCAAGGAGAGACATTTGAGATCCAGAACCTTGAGAGAATATCTCGTCCAGTGGAAAGATTATCCCGAAGAGGATGCCATTTGGATGGATGAAAGTACTCTCAACCAACAATACCCCCAGTTCTTCTTGAGATGAGGACATCTCGATTCCTCTAAGGGGGAGAGAAGGTAATATTTCCGCCTGAAATATTAATTGACCCTAAAACCCCGCACATCTTGCGCAAAAGCAGTGCAAAGTAATCTCCCACTGCGGAATAAGATTGGTGGCTAAGTGCTTACCCCGCGTGCTTAAATAAACACCTCACCGCATCGAGCGTAGGAGGGCAAGGCTAAAAACCCGTCGGCTGCATGAGAACACCCTTCACGGGAAAAGGTAAATGGATAATGGTTAAATTTTGTGCAAATTTTTTTAATAATCCCTCCCCTCAGCTGATGCATGGTAGGGGAGAGGAGTGTGAGAGGGAGTGAAGCTAGAGTGATGGAGTGCATGAGGAAGGGAGGAGGCATGAAGAGCCATGTGTGTGGCAATCTCCCCCCCTTAGCCCTACAAAACCACCTCCTCCCCAAGCTTGTGGGAGAGGAGAGAAGAGAGAGAGTTATAAAAACCGTGCCGCTGTGCTGCCGCCATCAGCCACCGCCACGCTGCCGCCACGAGGGCGCTGCTGCCCAGGCTGTTGCCTCACCTCCACCTGCACTATCATCATCATTATCCTCATCATCATCTCCTCCATCAAATTCTTTCTCTCTCCACGTTTCTAACATTAGAAAGAAGCTTAGAAGCTTCTAAAAAAATAAGGCTTCCATAAGCCCTATACACACGGTCTTCCCCAAGTTTCTTAAAACCACGTCTTGTAAAGGCAATTCCTACGTGAGGGGGAGTAGGTGGTTTTTGAGGCTGATTTGCCAAAGTCGGGAGGAAGTTCAGAGATCGCGTAAAGGTAAGGAGAATTTTCAGAGTCAAGGATCTACGTCATCGATGGCTCCAAAGCTAAAGACGCGAGGCGCACACACGGGAGCCTCCAACCCAAGTTCACGCGTGGACAACATTGCGAGTCCTCATGCCTAGGTTCTCTAAAGTTGATTCCGCTTGAAAAGAATGCACTAGGCATGTCCAATTCTCATAGTTAAGTTTAATCATGCTTGGAAATTTTAATTTCTTGCCGATGTACAAGAATTAGTTGCATGATGTGCATTTGGAATTTCTTGCACTTCCAAATTGAAAATCCTAAACACATATTGCATAAGTAAAAGGTGGATTTGTCTAAATGTATCCTTGATTTTCTCGCAAAAAAGAAACACTGCATAATGCATTTAGATAGTAATCTCCTAGTTGTGATTCGTACAGAATAATCATTGACGTGCATTAGATGTTGTCCAAGAAATTGCATGCATGAAAGGGATTTATGTACCTTGCAAATTGTATGCAATGCTAATTACATCCTAGGATGGGTTAAGTGCTGTAGGACAGATTAAGTCAATAATAGTCTTATGACATTCGTCATGCATGGACTTCTTTTATCGAAGGTTCTATTTAAGGAAGAATGCATTTCATATTAAGGCTTGAATTCAATGCATTAAGGGAAGGTTTATGAGCATAGTTCTTGTTGAAACTCAACGTAGGTTTTATACGAGTTAGCCCTAAACTTGTCAATCCTTATGATTTAGGCAAGGAAAAGAAATGGTCCTTGTAAATCTCATAGTTTCTTAGAAGGAAAAAGTCTATGAACTGCATATTTGCATGAAATGTTGTATTTTGAAATTATTTACATCTTTTTAGGATAAAGTATTTGCATCTCTTCTAAGGAAATATCACCTCTTGTTGCAAGACCATTAAATCGATTAGGTAATTCGCTTGCAAAGGTGTAACTCAAGCGATGATGACCTCAATATGCTAGGTAGAGTTAAGCCGCATTAAAATTCTACCTAGTATCGCACTTGAAATGCAAAGCCAAGACTTTCGACCCCAAAGATCCTACCCACATTCATAGAATGTTAGGGTTAGCTAAAAGCCTATGCAAGAACAATCGAGGGTTTTACCCTAAGGATCAATTAGATAAATACTAGACCTCTGTATGGATTTAGAAATCCTAGGTCCAAATGTTGTCAGCCTAGTAGGGTTAGGGTTGGGTTGGGTCAAGAGGACATCCCAAACCCGGCACCTTGACCAAAGGTATTCTTGACCAAGGAATACCATGCGATGGAAGAAATGATCCCGCAAGTTAGGTGCGACACTTGTCTTGTGCGACAAGTTGCAACGTTGCATGATTTTGTGACTAAACCACAAAATAGTATTGCCACTCCTTAGAACAATGTTGGCAGGTTCTAAGTATAAGATTAATTTGCAAGAGGATAAGTAGTCATCCCGCTACATCACCCTTCTATGAGGCTGAGTTGCCAAGTTAGGGTAACTATGAATTGCCTAGCAAGCAATTGACCAATCAAGTTAGGGCGACAAGGTTTCCTAGGATCTACTGTCCTAATTTAAGGAACCTAAGGTGTTGTTAATTTGGGTTAACAGGGTATACCCTAACCCAAGGATAAAAGGGTAAACAAACAACGAAACCCTTGGGGATCTTGCCAAGTCACAATTGATCCTGGATCAAATGCTAGATGCATTCGGAGAGAAGGATTCACACCTTAGCAGTTGGCCAAACAAACGACCACCGGATTGATTATGTTTGTACAGTTAGAAGCATTGTTTGTACTTCTTTGCTCAATGAACTAAAGCTAGAAAAATAAATAATGCTTTAGGTTGAAGGCCTGGAGGGAGAGGCACCATCATCTACCCTCGACTATCTGCCTAACCCTAACCAAGGGGGTTGTTAGCCGCGCCAAGTACGTGGACCGAACCCACCGCGAGAGGTCTCTCTATGGGTGCTAGTTGGAGCAGAAGGACGCTTGGGTGCCAAGGGGGCTCTGGCCATAAATCCCTTGCCTCTAGGTCCTGCACAAGAGGCTAACGTGACTCGAGATTGGATCTCGAGGCCCGCATACTAGTCTACGGGCAGAAACTTAGAATAGTAATCCCTGAGGATTGTTGGAATAGCCTTCAGGCGGATTATGGATTGCCTTTTGGGCGGATTTATGGATTAGCCTTCGGGTTGGATTATATGATGTATTCCAAAGACTGATAAATAAGATCAATTTCTGAAAATGAACTTGTTTGACATTGTTTTTCTATGTGCTTAAGTTATGTGAAGGAACCAGTGACTAATTGGTTAATTAACGAAGATGTCTTTGAATGTCAAACTAAATGTGGCAAGTAATTAGATAACTAAAGCAACCTCCAAGAAAGTGCGTTGGATGTGACCATGGGTCCGTCCTACGGAAGGGTGGTCCTGGGGTTGGCTGAGAACTTTTCTCAAACAAAATTGACAGCAAGGAATGATGGCCTAGAATCTAGGATACTAGAGTCACGATTTATACTATTTTAGGGGAACGGAATGGGACTATGCCTTATGGACAGAGAGGTCAAGCTTTTCATCCCTCTCGTTTCCCATTCTCCTTGAACCAAGTGCAGCATGAATCTGCTTCGACCCTAACATTTCTGCGTAAAGTAGTTCACCTAGGGTTCAATGCTAGCTACCGATCTAGGAATTTGACCACTAGGAAAACCCTGATTCAAGTCGGTCCTAAGTGGGAATGGCCGGAATGCTTTCGCTTCATGGCAGACTCGGGAAGACCTAGATCGCAAACCCCGTGACATTCCGTGGGAGTGCCGGGCCGCGCTTTCTGGACTCTCTTCCCAATGGGTTGCTAAGAGGTGTCCTACAAGTGAACAGGTGGACACGTTACAATCCTTCTCTCTACCTCTCTCTCGTAGCCTCTTGGGGTTTCCTTATGCTCTTTTGTGCCTCCCATGACTCATATTTATAGTGAATTAGAGAAGAGGGCTTGTGGGTGAGAAGTGGAGCTCTTTGTAGAGGGGGATCTTGGAAAGATTAGTGATCTGATGCTCCGATCATAAATCTGATAGTTCTATTAGCTTCGAAAGGGGGGTAAAACCCCAAGACACTTGATTAGAAAGCTCTCAATTCACTCCTTTTCTCTATTCGAAGTGTTGTTTTCTGTCTGTGGATTGCGATCGCGGCGCGTGCGATTTTGCAAATCCCTCTCTTTATTTTTTTATTTTTATAAAATCTCCAAAACTAACTAAAAAATCACTTGTATTTTCTTTTAAATGACATCCACTTCTAAAAGTCTCCATATCTTTTTAGGATAATATCTAAAATATACTAGTTTTACCCAAAATCTAATATTTTTGGACCATCTAAACTATACACATTAATACTAGTGATTAATATAGCTCATAAGTCTCGTTCACGTAGTAACTTAAATAAAGGGTGGCTACGGTCCTTGTTAATCCAAGAAAAATATCAGATTTACAACTCTTAATTTTTCTAAATAAAATATTTTTAATTAAATAAAAATTATTAGTTATTAATGTTAGTTAGTTTTTACCTTAGTTAGTCTTTAGTTAGTAATCTTACTAACTTATTATTTGATTAACTAACTTTTGAACTAACCAACTAACATTTATTATGTGGAAATATTACACAAGGATTCACTTTTGCAATTGCATTTTTTTGTTAGAATAATTGAGAAGCTAGTATATGAATATATATGATTTGCACACAAGATGCAACCCGTGTCAGAAGCTGATGCTACATGCAAGAAGGTAGAACAAGTTCTCTCTGAGGTTGGATTGCATGGGGCCCAAGTAGAAATAAAAAAGGATGAGAAAAAATCAAGCAAGAGTGGAAATATCCCTTGTAAACTATGCTTTGGCGGACCCAAGGCTAGGAAGTTTATATGTCCATCTTGAGATGAGGAAGGCAATATACTTGTAAAACAACTAGAGAAGTATAAAACATGGAAAAATTTGCACCTTGTTCCATATTGGAGCAATGGGGGATGAATGAGGATTGCGAAGGTAGAAGTATGGATACACCTAGATAGATTAGCATCTCTCTTACAAAAGTTGAGGTTTAGGGATGGTGATGCTAATACATTTAAAGTGATAGTTGCTAAATATCAAAAGTCCATGGTGGAGACATGGACTACAAACAACATAACACACTACATGGCTAGTACTTAGGCAATCCACCTTATAGAACATGTAAGATACCACGTGAGTTCAAAAGAAATGATATTATATTTAGTAAAATTTACAAGATTATATTTACAAAATGGATTTTTAAAGTACAATAAGAAAATATGTAAATTTAGTAAAGTAAAAGGGATCATTTTAAGGCCTTACAGTATGTAAAGAAAGGATATTTCTCTATATACTTTGAACGCACGTTATATAAATGATTTCTTATACGTGGACTCCCCAGGAGTCAGTATTGTCACCACTACAAAAAAATCATAATTTCAAATTAGTTCTTGTTTCTAATCTCTCTTTTTATGTAACATATACTTGAAGCACATGGTCCATACTTTGCAGATCAAGGAAGCTTTGTAGTATGGTCAACTCAATGCATTGAACGGTCCTATTGGCAAGCTTGCTGTGCTTTTCAAAAGGCAACTGATCATGCAGGTGGCATCGATGATTCCAATTCTATGAGCCTATCATTATAATGGTGGTATAGGGGATTAAAGATATGATACGAGGAAAAATAAAAAAAAGTCCAAAACCTCTCAAGCAGAATTTATAAGTAGGAAAATATATGAAGTGAGAAAAGCAAGATATGAAAATAGCACAGCTAGACAACGCCATGCAAAATGGTAAGAAACCCAAGAGAGAGATGGCAAGAAATGGAGACCTAGATAAATATAATAATTTTGATGCATTTAGACTTCACAAGAGAGCACAGGTACTAAGGATATGACACATTAGTACTCTTGTCTTAACATGAGATGTCTTATAAATTTAGTTTAAAATTTTGAAGGTTTGTCACTATGTTTTTCAAAGTTGATTCCAAACTATGTTTTTAAATTATGAAAAGCCGATTTCAAAATCCTAAGACAAAGATATAAACATTCCAAACCTTGGAACATTCACTAGCCAAGAGAGAGAGGGGCATGAGAGGGGGTGGCAAGAGATAGAGAGAGGTAGGGATGGGGTGGAGAAATGAAATGAAATGATACTTTTAGAGTTCATTTATACCACAATAAGTTTAAAAGTTTTGTATTTCAGTTAAGTCTCTCCTTTCATTTTTTCCCATTACTCTTCACTCTACCCTCCACCTTTCTATCCTTCATCATCACAACCATGACATATTCCAAGCTTCCTATCAAGAAGGCACCTGCAAGAGCAAGGACTCAACACTCTTTCAAATCTAATGAGCATACTGTGAGTGACAAAGGTCCACTGGGGCTGACAACAGTGGCCCTACTGAAGCTAATAATGATGGAGCTAGTATGGCTAACAATGATGGCCCTAGTGTGGTTAATAAGGATCGCTCACAGTTGTTCAGAAATGGTGGTCCATATGCTCCAATTGCTCCACCTTCCACTACTACTCCAGCTAGTAATACACGTCCTCCAACACATAAGAAGCAAATATGAAGACCAAGCACAGCTGCGCTATGTGAGATAAGGAAATTTCAGAAGAGTGTCGACTTGATTATTCCTAACACACCATTCTCTAGGTTGGTGCGAGAAATACTACAAGATCTATGTTAGGGCATCATCACAAGTTCCTTTCAAGAAACGAAGCAAGGAATGTGGGGCCATGGTCAAGCCAAGCCTTGCTTGGTCTCCAAGAAGTAGTTGAAAGTTACTTGATTAATCTAATGAGTGATTTTCAACTTTTAGCCATTCATGCCCAACGTATCACTATTAAGCCCATAGATATGGTTCTTGTTCGTAGGATCCACAACAACAAGGATGCATTTAATCTTAATGTCAACAATATGCTTTGAGAAGCTACCTTTTGTAATTTGATCTATATTTTTAGCTCAAGTTTGGTTATAGATTGTAAGGAGCTTAGTTTTGGGTTATCTTTCTAGTAGATCTTAAAGTATTTGATAGTAGTGACGTGCAAAATGGAGCTAAATTTTGCCTAACTCTAGTTGTACTTGGTACGATGCACTATCTACCATGTATTTCATGGTTTCGTAATGCTAAATTGGATATGTGATATTCTTTTTTGACCATGATTTGCATTATGCATATTTTCAAGTTTTCAATTTTAGAAGTAGTTTCATTGAGGATAAATTCAATGTGCAATCATGCACACGTCAGTGATCAGTTGTAAATGGGCCGATGCACTATGCATTTCCTGTATTTAGTGGTTTGGCAACACTATATCTGATATGTGATATTCCATTTTACCCATGACTTATTTTTGTGAATTTTTAAGTTTCCAATGTTTCACGTAGTTTGATTGATAACACATTTAATATGCACTTGTGCACACTTGGTGGTGAGTTTTTATATTATCAGTGAAGTATAATCGAGTTAATGCATTTTCAAAAAAGATTGAACTGTCAATTTTATAAATCAGAATATGGTGAAACTTCACCCACATGTTGGGTATCATAAAAACTCATGGATATTAAAACATTGGCCCCATCAGAAGCCTTTAGGATACCTATCTGGAGGCTCGTGTGTGGTACCCTAAATCCCTAGATTTAGGGCCCTAGATGCAAGCCTCTTGACAAATGTCCCAAAGGGTTCTGATGGGGCCAATATTTTTTTGGGTGGTTGATGTGTCCTAGAGGAGTCCATAGGTAAAATTTCACGTCAATCGGATCACTGGTCATATTTTTCCAAAGCTTAGATACTTTAATTCAAGTTTAAGGGTTTTTAAAAAGCTTAGCTATAAGTTTAAAGTTTCACCTCGTTTTATATATTTCACTTTTAAGTTTTGAGTTTTCTCTCCTAGAAGACATGGCACGCACCAAGCAAGTGGCCTCGGAGACACCCCCTAGAAATCCCATGCACAAGAGCCACCTCTCCCACCTCCACCACCATGCTAGTATCACAAGCATCGATGGAGGCCAGACACATTGGCTCTTTGTGAGATCCTCCATTACTGGAAAACCACCCACCTCCTGATATCAAAGGCTCCATTCCAGAAGTTGGTGCGGGAGATTATGGACAAGGTATTGATTAAGAATAACATGACCCACTTCCTAGATGGTTTACACTTGTACCAACCTAATCGTTGGACTTCCCATGCTCTCCTTGTACTACAAGAAGTTGTTGAGCTTACCTCATCGACTTGTTTAAAGACTCGATTTATGTAGCAGTGCATGCAAGGAGAGCCACTGTCATCAATAGGGATCTACGGATAGTGAGGTTCTTCCAACGATTGGAGGATAGTCCTCGCGGAGATCAACAACGATAGGGGTGTACTACTTAAACATATATGGAATGAAGCTTCCAAATAGATTTTGTAAAACCCTGGTTGTAATGGATCCCATGTAAAATTTTATGAATATGAATACAAAATTTTTAGTACATCTTTTTTTTGTTTATTCACTTGTTATTTGTTTTTTTAATGTCTTTGAGTTATCATTACATGTGTTCGAACGAATACATGTTGCATACAAATTCGATAAAGCACTACATATTAAATTTAGGGTATGAATCGTGTTGCATATAGGTTCGACAAATAAACGTAACATTCAAGTTAAAAACAATAATAAATGACACGTATGACAAACTACATTCCATGCAAATCCAACAAACATTGATTTTCATTACTTCAAGAGAAGATTACAAAGTGCATTATATTGCTGATGAGATATTATTTGGCAATAAGTACATCTACTCTCTCCTAGGCTCCTTCAACCTACACTCCCAATAGTCAGAGCTATTCTTGATCATAGGCAGTAATACATTTTACCCTAGTTGTTCCTACCTAAAGACATTGGGGTCTTGAACACCAGCAACCATGTCATGGGCCACCATGGAAAAAAGTGGCCTAGGCCTAGTACTAGTGAATAAGTAGAGTAGCTTCAAACATCAAAGCAACACTTCTTCCTTCAAGCTAGAGTTGTTCAAGATGGTCTTGAAGGGCCTGTCCTTCGTTTAGTGCCCTCAACTTCATGAAGTTATTAGCAAAAGCCTGAGAGTATGTCTTATGAAATAGAATAATGTCACTCACAAGCTGACCAATGTACTCCTTCAATGTCAAGTCTTGCACCCTTCCTTGGCTACTAGATCAGCCGCCTTGCCTAAATGAAAACTCATCTATATAGAAAATATCCTACACCACACAAGTTCAATGTTAAACTCAATATATACATAGTGTGTGGACTTACATTTAACTTCATTAGTAGGGTCTTTGAGGCATCAGGACCCTCCGTGTAATTTTTTGTTGAGGTCGGGCTCCCAAAGCTGCCATGGTGGTTGGAGGCTTGCATCTAGGGGCCTAAATCGTTGAGCATGAAAGTAAGAATGTTATCTTATCTACATCATCTATCTGCTATTGTAATGGAGCATCCAGGTTTGCTCCTGCAACTGGGCCACCCTCGTCTCTCTCCTAGGAAGGTATTATGTAGTCAAGTCGAGGACCAAAAATACTTTCTTACAACCACTCAAACTCCTCATCAGAGATCTCATACTGTGGTGTTACATCCTCAATGTGCTCTTGGATGCTCATAATGGTAGAGATATCATTGACACTTGTACCATCATATCAAGCTACCTCATCAACATGTGTTGGGGCATCATGTATATCAAAATCTATAACATCATCAGGTGCATCACACACTATGATACAATATAGTTCTTCTTCTCTTAGCTCCAAAATCTCTAATATATCCTACATGAGTAGATATTCCACCCTCTTGATGGTGACAACATGGAGAGAAGTAAGGGATGTCTCATCGCTCATCGGCGTCTCATCAAGGCAGGGAGGTGGGTACACAATGGCTAAGCTCTATGTTGCCTCTACACTTGGATCGAGAGCGATCTCCTCATGCTCCCTCTCAAAATAATCTAGCTATGACCAAGAGGGTGCATCGATGTCTTTGTCATCACTCTCCTCTTGCACCTCAGTGCATAAAACATATATGGCAAAGATGCTCGATGAGATTCATCGTGGCATGGTCCTCAGATGAGTGTTGGGGGTAAAGGCAGCTTTGCCTAGCTGCCCATGTATTACTTTAGTGACAATACCCACTAGTGCACACTACAGGTGGCGAGTGCCTGCCACAGTCACTTATTCTTTATTTTTTTAGTAACAGTTTGAATAAAGGAAGGCCCAGCCACACATTGTGGTTGTTGGAGTTCCCACTTTGAGTTTCACTCTCTCTCTTGCTCTTGCTCTCCATTAGCCATAGCTCTCACCACCAAGCTTCTTCCTCCTGGGTTCCACTTCCCTTTCAACTAGTATTAGAGAAAAGGCATTGGAGCTTTCTTGGCATTCTCTTTAGCCCAGATTTGAAGAGCTTCAACCCAAGCTTCAATGATAGCCATGGCACCTTCATTTGCAGGTATGTTTTGATCTCCCACCTCCTCCTCGAGCTTCGAGACTTCCCTTGGCAACTTCTAGGGCTCCATCGGAGCCCCCTTGACATTGCTAAGTGCTCTCAAGTATTGTTGAAGACCCCTAGTCCACAAGAACAACTAGCACAAAATGCGACACATTTTTAGGGGGCTGGGTTGATTTGCTCCTGGCATTTTTCCCTTCTTCCCCGGCTTCCCGACACTCTTGGCAACCTTTCCAATCATTCTTGGACTCCTTCGCATTATTTCTTGGATCGAGGTGCTCAATTTGAATGCTTCCCCCTTTAGCCATTACTGTATACACAGTCCCAGGACTGTCAAAACATGGAAGCACTTTACATTTAGTGTTTGATGCTTCTTGGCATTGCCCATTTGATGCTTATTGATGCGCGATGATACCTAGATGATATGGGATGCTACGTCTATGCTTTGCGACTGATTTGGAACAGATTTGGGCACCCATTGAGCTTCATTTGATAATAAATATGCTGCTGTAATACAATGGGCTGAAGCTCATTTACTTGGTGTATGCATTAGTTCTTGGATACATGGTACTTACTAGAGGTTTGAATGATCATACCGATGTATTTGGAGATTGTCAAATGCTTCTTTTTGGTTAAGGGATGCTTTTTAGCTTGGATTAGGCTCTGACTTGGTCATCTTTCACTGGCATTTGGCTTTAGTTGGCATGCTTTGGACCGATCTATGCCTCTTGTCACTGCTTGACATTTTTACTTCCTGCATTTTTGCTCTGGTCAGATATGAATGCCACTTGGTTTGCCCATGCTTGACAAATACTTGGAGCTTCATCTTCAGATGTATTTGAGCATTTTGGACCTGTTGGGCATTACATTTGGTTGTGAGTTACATGATCTTTGAATGCTTTCAAGCTTATGCTTTACGGGTCTGAGATAGCTTGGGATTTATGCTCCGGATGTATCCTACTGGGATTTGGCATGTCTGATGCTATGTACTCCATGTATTAGAGCATTGGTTACTCTGTTTGCATCTGAATTTACTTCTAGTGGGAGCCTCTTGGTATATTTAGATGTACACAAAGTCTTGCTTACACTTGAACTTGAGTTTGTGGGACAGTTACATGCATTTGCTCTCTTGAGAGCTTTATGTCTGCAGTTGGTCTATAGTGGGCTGATTTGATATGCCTATTGGGGTAGGCACCTATCTCTATCACAGGTTTGTCAGTTTTGTATGCATCTTAGAATGTTATGCATTGAGCTTCTTGCTCTATCAGTTGTGCTTGTGTTTGGTCTCTTCTCTTACCCAGAGACCCATTACATGCATGACTTCTAGACCTATGAGATGTCTCTTGCCTAACAGGTTATTGGTTTGACAGTTCTTGGTACCTTCTTGCCACTTGACACTCACTGTTGGATGTATCTTCTTACCTAGTAGTTGTAGTGACATATGTATCAGTGATTGCTTCACTTTGGGACACTTTTACATACTACTGTCATTTATTACAGCAAGCTCAAATTTGCAGATTTCGAGCATTGCTATGAGGGTAATGCTTACTATTTGATGTTATCTTGGTCATATTTGGTGGGCAGGTGCTTCTCTTGGTGATATCCACTCTTTTAGCCAATTTTAACAGTGGTTTCAATGCATTTTCTGCTAACTACAGCAACATGCAATTTTTCCTTTTTGCATTGATTTGGGACAGTATGGCTAGTCATCTGAAAGACATAATCCTCTTTAACATTTCCAAGTTGGATGGTACCAACTATGGGTATTGGAAGTCCTAGATATGCCAGGTTTTGGTGCAGAAGTTGTAGATGAAACCCTTGCATTTCAAGGGTGTTAAACCCAAGGATATGGATGATGATATTTGGATGGAAGTTGATGAGCTATGCAAGTCTACCATTATCTTGTCACTCTCAGAAGAGGTCCATCATAATGTTGTTGAAGATGAGAATCAGAGTTTATGGGATTTATGGGAGAAGATTTAGGAGCTTTATGCATAGCAGAGTCCTGTGTCATAGATGTATTGGTTGAAGCAGTTAATGGACCTTCACATGAAGGAGGGGACATCCCTATCATCTCATTTCAGTCAGTTTCATCTCATTTCAGTCAGTTTCATGCTATCATGAAGAATCTATTGTCACAGGGTATTGAGTTCAAAGACAACTTGCACCCGTTATTTCTACTTGGCACCTTGCCTGAATCATGGGATGTCTTCCGTACTGCCATATGCACAAACAAGCTTGATGGGCTGAAAATCAAAGATGTTGAGAGTGCTTTATTGACTGAGGAAATCAACATGAGAAACAATGATGCTTCCCACTCTTCACATGCCTTGACTGTTAGAGGTGGCAGACATGGCAGGCATGATAATGATCATAAGGGTAGGGACTTGCAGAAGTCCAGGTCCAAGTCACGTAGTCGCAGTAAGTCCAGTGGATGGAAGTCTGATCTTACTTGTCATTATTGTGGGAAAGTATGACATATTAGGCCACATTTCTATAAGATACGTGATGATAAGCACAAGGAAAAGGGAAAAGAGAAAGTGCAGGAAAAGTCTTCTGAGCACAGCATTGTACCTACAAAGTCCAATGTGAAGATAGAAGAGGTTAATGTCATGTAGGCCACTGATTCTGATGAAGATTACATAATTGTAGCTTCTTCATGTGATGCCTTACAAGCTTTTGAGATACATTTTATGTATGCACAGTGCTGGCTTTTGGATTCAGGTGCATCATTTCATGTGCCACCCTGTAGAGATTGGTTTCATACCTATCGTACCATCTCTGGTTCTATGTGACTTGGTGATGACAGGTCTCTTGACATTGTGGGCATTGGAGACGTTTGGCTGTAGTTCTTTTATTTTGCATGATGTACGCCATGTACCTGCGTTGACTTTCAGCCTTATGTCAACTGGACAGCTTGATGATGCAAGGTATTTTGTGTCTTTTGGAGACTTTACATGGAAGATTACTCATGGCAGGCTTGTGCTTGTAAAAGGTGCCAAGTCTGGCAGCCTCTATCCCTTACTTGTATCTAGAGATACTTTGGATCATGTTTTGTTTGTGTGTTCTATCCCCCATGTATCCCTTTGGCATGCTCTTTTGGGACATATGTCCCTTAAAGGAATGAAAATGCTCCGTGCTTTGCACTATCTTCTGCCTTTTAACTCTTCGCATTTTGATTTTTGTGATCATTGTTTGTATGGCAGACAGACTAGAAATATGCATAAAAAGTCTAGTAAGAAACGCATGGGTGAGCCCTTGGCTCTTGTGCACTCAGATGGATGTGGACCCATGCCCTGTGGGGCAAAGTACTTTGTTACTTTCATAGATGATTACTCACGTAAGGTTTGGGCGTATCCCATCAAGAGAAAATCCAATGTCTTAGACACATTTCAGCATTGGCTTTCATTAGTAGAGAACTAGTCTAGGAATAGGTTGAAATGCCTAAGGTCAGATAATGGGGGTGAGTATGTATCACGTGCTTTTGAGCAATTTTGTGATGAGTGGGGTATTAAGCGTCAATTGACCGCCCCTTACACCCCGCCCTAGAATGGTATGGCTGAACGCATGAATAGGACCATTTAGGAAAGGGTCCATAGCATGCTTAGCTAGGATGGCTTACCACAGTACGTTTGGGCTAAGGTAATTACTATTGCAGTGCATCTCATTAACATGTCACCTAGTAGTGGCATTGACTTTCAGGTTGTTGAGGAGGTATAGGCAAGCAAGCCCCTCTTATGATCATTTGTGTGTCTTTGGATGTGAGGCATTCTGCCATGTGCCCAAGGACAAACGCAATAAGTTGGATCCTAAGAGTATCAAATGCATCTTCATTGGCTATGGAGATGCATGAGAGATGGGTTATCATCTATGGGATCCGCAGGCACAGAAAGTGATCTGCAGCCATGATGTCATCTTTCATGAGAAAAAAATGCATATGCAGCCTGAGAAAGTGGTTGAGGTCTGTAGAGTTATCTTTCACGAGGAGCCACGTGCTCCCATTCAGCCTGCTCCATGGGCAGCTAGACAACTTGCATCATCAGCTGATGCTCATGGCCCAGATGTTAGACATGCTGATATTAGATAGGATGTCGGTCAAGCAGTAGAGCCTGGGTTGAGGCATTCTACTAGAGATAGATGACCTCCTGACCGTTTTGCACCCTTTATGGATTATGTACTAGTTACAGATATAGGAGAGCCTCTCACTTATGATGAGGCTATGCACAAGGATGATTGTCACTCTTGGGAGAGGGCTAAGCAATCTGAGCTTGACTCATTGCATAAGAACCAAACTTGGGATTTGGTTTCCTTGCCTCAGGGTAAGAAGGCTTTGCCATGCAAGTGGATGTACAAGCTAAAAAGTACCCCTAGACACCTCAAGCTGGCATATAAGGCTCGATTGGTTGCTAAGGGTTTTAAGCAGGAGCATGGTGTTGACTTTGATGAAATCTTTTCTTTTGTGGTTAAGATGACCACCCTATGCTTAGTCTTGGCCTTGTTTGCACAGCTTGACCTAGACTTGTACCAAATGGATGTCAAGACGACTTTTTTACACGGGGACTTGCATGATGAGATTTACATGGAGTAGCCTAAGGGCTTTGCAGACCCTAGCAGGAAACACCTAGTATGCAAACTAAATAAGAGTCTATATGGCTTGAAGAATGCACCTAGGGAATACCATAAGTTTGATGCATTCATGCAGTCACAAGGCTATAGCCGCAGTGCTATGGATCCATGCTTGTACACAAAGAAAGCCTGTGGTGGTTCTTTACTGATTTTGGTACTCTTCATGCTTTTAGCAGGGATAGCTCATGAGGAGCTAGATGCTCTTAAGGCTCAGCTCAATAAGAGCTTTGAGATGAAAGATTTGGGAGAGACCTCTCATATACTTGGTATGTGCATTACGCGCGATAGATCTCAGGGACTACTCTATCTGTCACAAAGGGAGTGTTGTTGCCCTTTCTATGCAGAATACATAAAAGAACAGAGAAATACTTCATGAAGCAAATACCTAATCTCACACCTAGAAATTATAGGAACTCAGAACTAACCATATAAAAGCATAGATACACTACATTCAGCACTACTAATCAGAAAACATAGAATGAATCACACAAGACATGCTACAAACAAGATCAAGATTCCAGCCATGATGGCGCCAACTGCCAGATCCTCTTCATAATTAGGTAGAAACACCATACATCAGGCATGATCATCATCAGTGATCAGATAGACAAGAATAACACATAAAATGCCTCATCAGGCACGTTTTTCAATTGCCCCAAAACTGCACTTCATGAGGTAGTGAACTTCATAAGACATATAAAGGCTGCTTCACATAGAAAATAGTAATAACTAAGGTAATGCACCATTCTAAGGGTAAATGTAGTGTCAAGCCAACGCCTAACACCCGGCATAGCCCGGTGGCATAGCCATGACTCGAACCCTTGAATGATCGATGAAGTCAAAATGCCTTATCCAAAACCCGACATATCTAGTGAAAAAGATTATGCCTTACCCACAGCCTTTCACTGTGAAGCAAGCCACAGAGAGTAACCATAAGTAGAGCCTCTCTAGTAGGATACTTATAGCCCTCTATTGCAGTTGCATAAGCCCCTCAAAAGACAGTCAAAAGAAGACATAAAGGCATGATCCTAGAGGCATACATATCAAGTATGATGTAAGTATGATGAACAAAAAGAGAATCAGATCTCACAGTTCTACACCAAAAGAACTTATGAACTATGAGGCTCATGAGCATCATTGCAATCTGAACAGATTGCTCTTGGACATGATGCTCTTGCAATCCAAAAGATGCAATATCATGAACTGTATCCACCATATGATCTTGAATCTTAATTTGCTGGTTTATATCCTGCAAAACATTATTAATATCAGCTTTGACCATATCTACTACATCCACAGATAGATTTTCAGAACCTTGAATCTGCTTAATATTCTGCAACCCAGACACTACATCCATCATCCTATGATAGTCAGCCTACATACCATCCAACTTTTCCTTTAACATATCTTTCTCATGAATCAATTTCTCCATGTTTTCAGACACAAATGTCTGCTACAAAACTACATATGGCCGAGAAATAATTTGAGACATTCTAGCAGCTATGCTAACCCACTGATCATGCATAAAGGAAGTCAATGTAGCTCTCATTGATGTCAAATCTTGCTGCATAAAAACAGAGCCATCAAGATCAACCTCCATATCTCTCAAGATTTGCTTTTCCACTTTAAGAAGAGGTTGTAAATGGGCATCCAATAATACCCTTTCACCCTTCAACTTAGCATTTTCTTTAGCCAACAAATCCAATTCACCACCAAACTTATCATGCATGTTAGCTGTCCATTCCTTAAATGCAACAGAAGACAATTTACATTTAAGCAACATATCAGCATACTCATCAATTTGCCTTTTCAAAGCATCCACCTCATTCTCATGTAATTCCTTCATTTTTCCCATTTCAACTTGCATAGAATCTCTTTTAGTTTTCATGGACTCTAACTGCTCCTGCAAAGATTGCACCACACTTAACTTAACGGCACCATTAGCCTGCATATCCTTCATGAACCGATGTAACCCTGCAACCAAAGAGCAAGCTTCACCAAGACTTTGAGGAACGTAACTATCATGAGCCACTTCCCTGTCATAAGACAAACCCATATGCTGCTGCATAGCATCACTGTGCTTTGGTATAGGCATAGTCTCCATCTTCAACTTGGAGAATCTAACCTTCTTCTTGACCCCTATAATGAGCACATCTTCACAAACATTGTCATTCTTGACATCATCATTTAACCATGCTGATATATCTAAAGGCACAGTGCATCCCAAAGTACTAGCATGTGAAGCTTCAGGAGATGAAAAATTCATAAACAAAGGATCCACAAACTCCTTTGACTTAACGTTCTCAAGATCATTCAATGCATGATCATGAGACAAATCTTTATCATAACAGTCAACTATTATCCCATCCACTAATTTCTACCTTTTAAATGCAGTAACCTTGTTCATACTTGGAGATTCCCAAAGTGATGGATGAAATGTTGGACATACAACCTGCAAATGAGCATATAGACCAGCCAACATAGGTCCAAGTCTACTTTTCTGTTGCTGCTTACGAATTGTTGGCACATGAACTTCTTGCATTAATTTGTCATATCAAGTTCCTGACCAATTTGGAATCCCAACATTTTCTACATACCATAAAATACCAAAGGTATCCTTTGTTATTACATCAGACTTTATGAACAATAAAAACCGTTGCATGAACCATTTAATGAAAAACCTCCTCTTTGTATCTGCATGCCTTAACACATATTGATTTCTAACACTTGTAGGAAGCCCAAACTCTTGCTGTGTAGCTTCATCTGTGCACCGCCAATGCTTTGGCCGATCATTAAGCGCAAGAGAGAAAACATGTGCTAGTAAAGTAGGAGTAAGCTCCAATCTTCCGCCAACTTTGCCACTTTCTCAAATCATAAGTAGCTGCTGTTGAGCATGTATATTGTTTCCCCAAGCCTCCCATGGTAGCTCCACATAATCAAGCAACCCAATCTGCCTTAACTAGCCCCTAGTATTGGGTTCTTTGGTATCCATGAGTATAGAACAATCAAGCATAGGAGTAGCCAACTCATCGTCATCTTCACTCAACATAACAGAAGGCATTTTTGGCGTGGAGTTCTTAACTTTCGATGGTGTTGTGTCAGGTGGACTATCACTAGAGTCATCATCGTGGTCCTGGACTGCTCTCGGCTGCTGTCATGCCCTCTTAACAGGGAGCTTTGAATTCTTCTTTTGTCTTGCCTTCACCATGGCTGCATCAGCGACGACGACCTGCTGCGGATTAGGAATGAAAAGAGATGAAGAAAACGATGAAGCTTGATGGCATGAAGTCGCAGAGAGATGCTGTTGAATTGGCACAGGCAATAGCACACAAGTCTTCTTAGCCATACTTTGCCATTTTTCCACTTGCGTTACCTAACCATGAGATAAACTCCTTGAAAAAAGAGACATGGTAACATACTGATTGCCACTTGTACTCCCCCTCAGTTGAACATGAGTCTTGTTGCTTCAACCCCACCTCATGCAACTAAAACTTGATAAGTTGACACAATGAAAATACCAACAGAACTGGAGTTAAAGATAGTTGATCTTCTAAACCATCACATAAACCTCCCAAGTTAAAAGGTAGATATCTTTTCAAAGCACAATTTTCCATGGCCATGATACCACTTTGCCCAATCATGATTGCAGGACAAAGAAATTTAAAAAGATAATCCTCATAAAGTAAATTCCAAGAGCCAACTTTGAATGTCATATATTGCCACCACTTCATGTAGTACCATTGAACCTTTAAAATGAGATAGAACAATTGCCAAATAGATTGCACTTCATAGAGCACTACTGAAGTTTGCCTCACTTCTTCATATTCACCACAAGTGATATACAAGATAACATTATCAGCTAATAGCTCACCATAAAAGAGTATTTCTTTTTTCCAAAAACCAAGCTAGGACACCCTAAAAACAATAATGAGAGTCATAGAATCATAAAGTGCTCCATGAGGTAAGATGCCACAAATTACTCCATGAGGTAACAGTGCTGGAATTTGAACCAAATTTAGTGCAACTGGTTCTTGTTCAACTTCATAGAGTACCTTATCATAATTCGGTTGAACTAACCTTCTTAATCTAAACCCATTCACTGCAAGCTTAATAATTTCACCCTGTAAAGTAGTCAACACAAAAGTGCCTTGACCAACATCTTTCAAAACTTCATAGGGACCGGTGTTCCTTAACTTTAACTTCCCTGGGTGCTTCCCAAGCCATGAATTATACACCATAACCAAATCCCCTTCTTTGATTATCTTCTTTTTAATATGCCTATTAACCCATGCTTGTCTTCTTGACTGCACCACCCCTTGAAGGTAGTGAGCTATAATTCGATCTTCCTCTAACTAGAACAACTTCAAGAGCCTATCATGAAGTGATTCTTTCAGACACAACCTATAAGCAACCGCTATCCTCAAACTAGGCACCAAGAATTCCATGGGGACAACTGCCTCAATTCCATAAACCAACTTAAAAGGAGTCAAGCCTGTTGACACCCTATATGCTGTATGAAAGGACCATAATACTGAATCTAACTTTGTATCCCAATCCTTATGGTTATCAGCCACAATTTTCTTAAGAATTCGGAGTAAAATCTTATTTGAACTTTCAACTTGTCCATTTGCCTGAGGGTGATAAGGTGTAGACTTCTTATGAAGGATCATCTACTTAGCAGTAAGCACTTTGGTTACTTCATTCAGAAAATGCTTACCCCGATCACTTACCAACTCTATGGGGCATCCAAAACGGGTCATGATATTAGAGTACAAAAACTGAGCTACGCTTGCCGCTTTATTATCCCGTAATGCTTTGGCTTCAACCCACTTAGTACAATAATCGGTACAGACTAGAATATACTCATTCTTACTCTAACGAGCAACTGGCTTGATGGGGCCCACAAAATCAATACCCCACTTTTGAAATGGTTCCAAAGGTAAAACTAGATGATCTTGCATTCGATCTCGAGATTGAGGTTGACCCTCCTTCATACAAGTAATGCATTCTTTAGCATATTGATGAGCATCTTTGAGTATAGTTGGCCACCACAATCCCGCTTGAAGAACCTTTCTAGTTGTAATCTGACCAGAGAAATGCCCTCTAGTTATTCCTGCATGTGCTTCATGTAGAATTGCATGCTGCTCTTGAACAGTTACACACCTTCTTAGCACATTATCAATGCCTCTCCTATAGAGAACTCCCAAAATAACTTGATAACTCCTGCTTTGTAATGCCAATCTTCTACTGTGGTCTCTAGACAAATCTAGAGGCATCACTCCATGAAGCAAAAACTGTAACATTTGATCATAGAAGGAATTGAATTGACTTACTTGAACATTGAATAATTCTCCATCAGGCAACTAATCATTCACCCCCAATACAGGGTCCACTGACTCAATTCTACTCAGAAAATCAACCACTGCATGCTCTTTACCCGGTGTATGTATTATTTTGTAATCAAACTCTTGCAATAGTAACATCCACCTTGCCAATCTTCCTGTAAGCTGCGTCTTGTTAATAAGATACAACAAAGCCTAATGATCCACATGAAAAATAACTTGGTCCCCCAACAAGTAATGTCTAAATTTTTGCAATGCAAAGATCATCCCCAAAGCTTCCCGTTCAGTAACAGTATAATTCTTCTCAGCTGTTGTAAGCCGTCTGCTTGCATAATAGACAGGTCTAAACCAACCAACAACCCTTTCCTGCATCAAGACTGCACCTATTGCAATATCAGATGCATCGACAAATACATGAAATGGAATATCCCATTGTGGTGGTTGCAAAATTGGTGCTACAACCAGCATCTTTTTGAATATAGCAAAAGCTTTATCCTGGTCATTTCTCCACACAAACTGAACCCCTTTCTTGGTTAACAATGTTAGTGGAGCACAAATATGAGCTAGATACCTCAAATACCTGCTATGCCATTTGACCTGCCCCACAAAGCGCATCACTTCTTGAACTGTTGTAGGTACTACAACCTTCTGAACTGCTTGAATCTTCCTTGAATCAATAGCCATACCCTCTTTGGAAATAATATGCCCCAACAGAAATCCTATTTTAGCAGAAGAAACAGATTTGAAAGGGTTAAGGGACATGCCAAATTGACGGCATCTTTCAAAAAAAAGTCTAAGATGTTGCAAATGATCCACTTTCTTACCAAATACACAAAAATCATCTATGAAGACCCTCATAAAAGATGTAAGATAAGGATAAAAGGTTTTATGAGCTGCACCCTGAAATTCTAGGGGTCCATTCTTCAAACCAAAATTCATGACAGTACTCACAAAGACACCCCATTCGATTACAAAAGCTATCTTATCCATATCTTTTGGATGCATACAAATTTGATTATAGCCAGAGAAACCATCCAAAAAACTATAAATCTCATGGCCCGCCACATCATCCTCTAAAGAATCCGTGAATGGAAGAGTGAATGGGTCAGTAATAGTTGCTGCATTCAACTTTCTATAATCTACACAAACTTGTATTTTGCCATTCTTTTTAGGGACCACCACAATTGGTGACAACCAAGTCACTTCATTAACAGGGCGGATAAAACCCACTCGAAGAAGTTTGTCAATCTCTTTCTTCACCTGTTTAGCATAATTAGGATTCATACGATACCGTTTCTCCATAACTGGCTTTGCATCTACCTTTAAATTAATTCTATGCTTACACACATTTGGATCAAAGCCCTTCATATCCGTATATTCCCAAGCAAAAATATCCTGAAAGTCCTTACACAACTTAATTAATTGCTGTTTGAAATCTTCCTCAACGAAAATACTCACCTTTATCAGCTTAGAGCCTATTTCAGCTTCCAAATACACTTCTTGGACATCATCCTCAAAGACTCTAGCTGACTTATGCATGGTATGCTCATATTTCAGCTCTGCATCTATAATAGCTTGCTGACTCGCTTTGTCTAAATCCTCCTCTGCATCCAAAGAAGGCTTCTTTTGGTCTTTAAGTGTTCCCAAATCAGTGTTCTTACTTCCCTCAGAAGTAACATTACTTTCCACCACCAAATTACTATTCTATTGCATGAAATCACTATTCTTGTCCATGAAGTCACTGTCCTACTTCATGGGGCAAATAGTTTGCTGCATCAAATTACTCTGCTAATGCATGGGGTAACTATTTTGTTATGAAGATAAAACCACTTCTGATGATAATACCACTGGAAATACCCTATACTGAGCCAAAATTTTCTGAACATCCACTTCAAAAACTGGTACAACTGTGGGGTTAGCTTGCATAAAAAGTTCCTCCTCATCATCCTCAATCTCAGGTGCAACATTAATTGTTTGAGCAACTAACGGACGGTACTTAGGTTCCAAAATTACCTGATTACTTGTGGACAACTTGACCTCCTTACTTCCATGAGGAATAGTCGCTGTATCTGAGCCCCAATCTTGCTTCAACTTGGCTAGTCTAATCCACGGTCTTTCCAATAGCATATTATATGAATCCCTTAAACCTTCCATATGAAGAACAACAAAACTAACCTTGAACTTCAGCCCGGTTATCCGAATAAGCTGATTCTTTAATATTCCCAATGGCTGAATTCTTCTTTGATCTACCATTTACTTGAAATGGTGCTGCCACAAGTCCTTGCAACTTATGTGCCAAATACATCTCTTCAGGCAAAATATTAACTCCAGAACCTCCATCTAGAAGAACATCATCAAACTTGCTACCCAAATAGTCAACTTGAATAGTCAGAACTTTATAGTCTACCACCTCCATCTGTGTGGGAATCACCACTTGACAATCTAAAGTCTGCTCTCGATCCATAGCATAATGCTTAAACACTTCATCCTGATTTGACATAATCTTAGCTAAAAGCTTTTATTTAAACCCTGGAATTAAATCAAGGATTTGTTCCAAATTCAACTGTAATGAAGATTTGGCTAGTGCAACAAACAACTCATGAGAACCATGCAATGCCTCATAAGGCTTCAAAATTTGTGAGTGTTTACTGAACTGCATTCCTAACACAAACATATCCTTCTAATTTTCCTCATGAAGCAGCTGATTGTCTTGAACTTCATAAGGCAATTCTGCAACTTTAAGCTGTTTTGAAGTCTGTTTTTTTTTGCAACTTCATAACTTCATTGGAAGCCACTTCCCTAGCCTTTTCTTGATCTTCCCAATTAATCTTTTGCTTAGCTTTTTCTCTGGTAATGGCCAAAACTGCTGTTTCATCCGGACAATCTTCCAAAACTATGCAATTTGAACAGTCACAGCTCACCTGCGGCTCCAAACCATGCTTAATAACATTTAACACACCCTTACATAGCACTTCTTTCTGTATAGCTTCACAAACTTGCTGGTTCTTTTGATGACTTACTGCCTCACTCTCCATGACTTCTGCAGGTAACTCTACTAGGACTACTGCTGTGGGTGTCGATGGTTGCTGGCCAGAGGGTAGTCCTGCCGGTTGCATTTCTTGATGCTCCCCGGTCTAGATTCCCCTTTCAGCCCTATGGCGTACCCATAACTCACAGTTAGGTCCAGACATGTGTCCCTGCCTGCCACAGTAATAGCAAGGTCCTCGCTGCCTCTGTTGAATATTATTCCACTGCCTTGGCTGGTCAGTACCCCATTGCTTAGGTGGCTGACCCTTCCTACCAAAGCCTCTAAATCCCCTTTGCTGTGCCAATTCAGGTGCAATTTGGTTAACTGATGCCGCTGGAGATGCTATTTGCTGCCTTGCATTCCGTACAACTGGATTATACCAGCATTCTCTAGCCTCATGACCCACTTTCTGACAAACGGTACATGACTTTACACTTTTGGAAGTTGTCAATACTCCCATCTCCAATAGTTGCTTCTTAATTTTCCTTTCCAACCTTTTCTCCAAGATCGTTTTTTCCTCTTTCTCTTTCCCCTTCTTGCTATCCCTAGAAGAGGTTTTATCTTTCCTGGATTTCTTTTTGTATCTCTTCTGTCTACGCTTACTTCAATCACATCATCTGAGTCACTTGATTTGGTTTCCGACTCAGAGCCTGATGAAGTATCTTCCTCCTCACTACTATCCTCTGAATCAGAACCATGAGAGTCAGAGTCTGAAGAGTCATGTTTACCCTTCTTGTTGGATCTACTCTTACTAAGTCTCTTTTCCACCTACTGGGCTACTTCAACCAACCGATCTATACTATTATTGTTTCCAATTTCTGCATTAGCAATTGCTGCTGCAATAGCTTTGTCCAAACCCTTAACAAAATAAGAGTATTGTAACTCCATAGAAGGTCTATCTTCTTGATTCAACCAGTTTAATAGATTTTTAAATTTTTGTGCATAATCCTGTACTAACATTGTCTTCTGCTTGATCTGCTTCAACCTTTTCAACACATCAATAACTGTCTTATGCTTTCTAAACCTACTTAAGAAAGCAGTTTTAAGGTCAACATATGTGGTAAAGTATCCAGCATCATAAGTACTATACCAATCCATAGCCTTACCCTTGAAAGTTGTAGCAAACTGCTGTAATTTAACTTGATCCCCAAACATATTGTTGAAGCCATTGGCCACCCACCTTGTCTCGAACTGAGCGACATGACAATCCGGGTCTTCTTTCTTCTTCCCTAAGAATTTAGATGCCCTAACCTTAGGGTTAAGTGGTGGATTAGGATTCATAATTCGGAACTTCTTATTCTTCAATGGGGGTAAGGGATCAAAAGTTAAAGTCTTCCTAGTAGTACCCACTGGTCTCCTTAACAGGACTGCACTTCCTAACACCAAATGTTGTAATCACTATGCTGCACGATTCGGAGGAGTTGAAAGATCTTGTAAGTTAAGTACTCCTTTTGCTTCATCAAAGGAACTTGAGGAAGATTCAGTAGATGACGCAGGGGAATGATACACAGTAGCGGTACCAACAGAGGTACCAACATCCTAGAACTCCTCTCCAAAAGATGGAAACTCCCCCTCGTCCAAGGTGTAAATTCCTCCTGCTTCCCGGCTGTCATTCTACAATAACTCCCTCTGTTGTCCTGCCAATAATTCCTGTAATTCTCTAGATTTGCTTTGGGTTAGAATAACATTTGATCGGTATGGGTAATTCCCTGACATATATGCAGAAATGCAAAGTTAAACCTGTAATCTGCATCATGCTGCTTGAAGCAATATACCACTGCCCCAAGAAGCAACTAGATTTTCAGATATATATCATCAAAGAAAAGTATTTCGACTATGGCTCATCATCCAGAAATAAAAACCACATAAAGAGTGTTAAATTGTCTTGATTCTGGTTCTGCTTCTTCATGTAGAAAACTGTTGCTTCATGCAGCAACTTCGAACATCTGGGCTTAACCTTCATCATTTTGAATAATGTTTTGACACAGAGGTTCCAAGAAGGCAATGGCAGGATCGCCAAAGTGTTGCTTTCCTTTCTATACAGAATACATAAAAGAACAGAGAAATACTTCATGAAGCAAATACCTAATCTCACACCCAGAAATCATAGGAACTTAGAACTAACCATATGAAAGCATAGATACACTACATTCAGCACTACTAATCAGAAAACAGAGGATGAATCACACAAGACATACTACAAACGAGATCAAGATTCTAGCCATGATGGCGCCAACTGCCAGATCCTCTTCATAATTAGGTAGAAACACCATACATCAGGCATGATCATCATCAGTGATCAAATAGACAAGAAGAACACACAAAATGCCTCATCAAGTCACGTTTTTCAACTGCCCCAAAACTACACTTCATGAGGTAGTGAACTTCATAAGACATATAAAGGCTGCTTCACATAGAAAATAGTAATAACTAAGGTAATGCACCATTCTAAGGGTAAATGTAGTGTCAAGCCAACGGCTAACAGGGAGTACATTCATAAATTCCTTGAGTGCTTCTGTATGTAGGATGTTAAGCCTATTGGTTGTCCATTACTTTCTCATGTGAAGGTTTCATAGGCCGATTGTCCGCAAATAGATGAGCGAAGGGACGAGATGGCCAAGATTCCTTATGCATCAGCCCTGGGCAGTCTTATGTATGCCCTGATGGCCACCTATCTAGATATTGCTTTTACAGTTGGGGTTGTGGCACATTATATGGCTACACCTTGCAAGAAACATTGGTATGCCGTGAAGGGTATCATGAGGTACCTCAAGGGCATAGTAGATATATGTATTTACTATGGTAGCCAGGATACAGGAGTCGTGGGTACACTGACACTGATTATGCAAGACATGTAGACAGTAGGAAGTCCACTTCTGGCTATGTGTTCACTTATGCTGGAGAGGCTATCTCTTGAATGTCTAGGGCACAGAAGTGTATGGCCCTTTCTACTATAGAGACCAAGTATATTACAGCCCACAGAGGCTTGCAAGGAAGCTATCTGGTTAGGCCGTTTGATTACAGACCTTGGTATGAAAAATGCTGTGCCTACACTGCATTCAGATTCTATGAGTGCCATTCAGTTGGCCAAGAATTTGGTCTTCCATGCGAAGATGAAACATATTGAGGTGAGGTATCACTTCATTCACGAGGTCATTGAGGACAATTCTATTGACCTTGTCAAGATTCCGACTGAGCAGAATCCTATAGAATTTCTCACGAAGAGCCTCAATACAGAGGGCTTTGCCTTCCTCAGGAGATTGATGGGCGTTGGATGAGATGATGTCTTTTTCCTCATCCTGTTGTACATGTGTACATGTTGTACTGTTTTTTTCTTTTTCTCTCTCACTGGGGAAGATTCGCCTTTAAGTGGGAGGTTGTTGGGGGTAAAGGTGCCTCCGCCTAGCCGCCTGTGTATTACTACACTACCCACCACTGCACACTGCAGGTGGCAGGCGCCCATCACAGTCACTTATTCTTTATTCTTTTAGTGACAATCTGAATAAAGGAAGGTCCGGCCACACATTGTGGTTGTTCGAGTTCTCACTTTGAGTTTCACTCTGTCTCTTGCTCTTGCTCTCCATCCGCCATAGCTCTCACCACCAAGCTTCTTCCTCTTGAGTTCCACTTCCCTTTCAATGAGGTGGGCATTGCTCTAGTGTGGAGATGTTGCTGCACATGCACCAAGGATCAATTGATCACCTTTGTATGGCTTGATCTGGCACATAGACAGTATAAGAAATCTATGGGAACCCACATAAGAGCAGAGTCCAAATTAATGCAAGTGAGAGGGTCTGCTGCATCACAAAACGATGCCACTATACTAGAACTAGGATCTATTGTGGAAAGCGAGCTCTCTAGACTCAAGGTCACACAAAACCTCGGGTATATCTGGTCTCCTATTGTGTGTAGTGTGTGGAGCTAATCCATGCGGTGAAGGCGAGAGTGGTAGCCATGGCACACAAAGAGAGAAGGAAGGAGAGCACAAGTGTAGGGAAGTAGAGAATTAAAGTGAAAATGAGTTTGGAGTTATAGCTTTTACGTATCTAAGGTTTTAAATGACAGTTCTTAAAAAATTTTAAACCCTAAAGTTTCAAATTAAAACTCTTACCTTAGTTTCTTTATTTCAATACTTTAAATACACCGTTAAAATTACTTATATAGACAAATGCTTTGTTCTACATTATTATATCTTTGAATACGCTTGAATCGATGAGTATATTTAAGTCCAACTCTAGAGAAAATATAGAAAATTTTAAAGAAAAGAAATCTAAAAGACCTTCAAAATCCCTTTGGATCCAATTTAATATTTCAATTTAAGAAATGAGTAGAAGAGATGAGCTACAATATATCATTATGCAAAGGCAATATTCTATAGATTATAGAACTCAAGCCTGCAATTTAGTTATGATTTTAACCAACACGATTGACTAATTATAGTATGTATTATCGCACGCTTAGATCACAGTAAACTAAGATGATCAAAATTAAAAGTACTCAGAAGTTTTTAAAAAATTTTGTATTAATTCTTTATAAAAGAAATTTATAAGGATTCCACTATCTCAAGGATATGTGGAGAAGCACATTATTTACATATCATGGATTGCAGGAATCCTGACTTTTCTTTTATCTAACTTGAAATAGAAGTTGTAGAGGGGCTCATTGGACATTAATTGGATTTCTTGTCTTAGAAAGGAAATGGTCCAATGACTCTCTGTGCTGACCACAAAAGGATTATGACCATTCCACAAGATAACCACATCTATGAGAGCTGTATGTGTCTCATCTCAGGTCTCTTGATCCAAGCTGATCCATTCCCCTCGCAAAAGTCACCATATTCTATATCGAAAGTGAATGCACAGAGTTTGTCTAGTGATGAAATGCCTATAATAAAAACAAAAATAATGGTAGATAAATGTGACTAACATAAAAATTCATCTAAGCAAGACCTATATTGTTAATTAAATCAAGACATGCAAAGTAGTAAAATAGATTTCGCTGAATGTGAGATCTGATTGGTTGATCATGCACTCAATCATCTCATAAAAATTTGTTCTTTTGACTTACCAAGACTCACCCAATTGCTTCATCCATTCCTTGGATTGACACTTACTTTGATAAGTAATCTTTCTTTTCTTCCAAACATTACATGAACCAAACAAATGTGCAAACAATGAGAATGTAATAAAGTAACTAAGATGCACATCTTTGGAGCCTATGGTGGATTTCATAGCACTATTGATGTCAGATTTTACCTTGGACTTACATGCTCCTGACAACTCCAAGCTACCAATCAACCACTCACCCACTAGATAGTGATGGCAATGGGACATGGCGTGATCTCTGGCTTTCTACTACATACAATGAATTATAAAAAAAAGTATTTTGAGTTGCAAGTTGACTTGTAGAGTTATTATCATATATCAAAGAATCTATGTCTTCATGCCAAACATGTATCTTGTTGCTCAAACATTTCACATTCTGCCATTCATGCAAAGTTGATGTATATAGAGCTATCAATAAAACAAGATTGAATTAGAACACTGCAAAGATATTTAAAAACAACTTTGATGCAAAAGAATAAACAATGATAAAAATTTTAAACTTTTAGTTTGTTTATAATTTGCAATGTAGTTCTTGTCATGTACAAAGATTTGTTTGTGCATATAAACATGTTGGATCAACACTTCTCTTACTGTACTTGTTCCATTAAACACTTTTTTGAACTCTAAAATTCTACATTTCCAATGTTTGCTGGGGTTTGCAACATCCTTACACCTGGCCTTGAAACTCCCTCAAGTTCTTGAGTGTATCAAAATCCAATTCAACTTATAGTACTCATCACAAATCCAATTACCGCCACTATCTTTCCTATTGAAGACCTCCACTACAAGTATGTTACTAATGTTTTTCCTCTATGAAGATATCTATAATAACCAAATAGAAAGTTACCTATCAACATGTGTATAATTTGAAAATGTTCTTCCAAATGAAATGAAATTTAAATGGAGAAATTTAAAAAAAAAACATTGTACCTGTAATTTTTTTCACAAAGAAGCCTAAAGATGTTGAACAAGAAGTTGACTTATAACAAGATGATTGTTCTTTCACTAACAAATTCAGGGAGTACAAAAACAAAAGAAATCTTAGGTTAAAGCATACATATAGCTTAGATAGGCTTTGTCCAAATGAGTTGAAAATTACCCATGGAGCAACAGAAAAGAATGACAATATGCCCATGGATTTCTTTGCAAAGAAGCCCAAAGATGTTGAAGAAGTTGAGTTTTTTTAAAAAAAATTGTTCTTTACGCTTGGAGATTCTTTGAGTACAAAACAAAGGAAAGGCTCAATATGTATATAACTTACATACATTTTGCCCAAACAAGATAAAATTTAGCTATGAAGCAACAAAAAAACAAGACAACATACCTATAACTTTGTTTACATAGAAACCCTAAGATGTTGAAGAAGAACTTTAGTGTTCAAAAGATCATTGTTCTTGACTGTAAGAGACTCCTAGAGTACCAAAACAAAAGAAACCACATGTCAGAGAATACACGTAACTAGCACAGGTTTTGTCCAAATGAGATAAAAGTTTACCATAGAACATCCATGGAAGAGAATAATATACCTGTAAAGTTTTGTGATAAAAATCTTAGGGCTTTGGTAGAACAAGCTCTGCTCTCATAAAACATGTGAAACTCACTCCGTGTTTGTGTAGAGAAAATGAAATTTCACAGGGTTATAGATAAGGCAAGCAACAATGAGGGTGTAAAATTTCGTGAGGAGAGAAGAAGCACGAAAAGAGATATGATAAATTTGAGTTCCACCTAAGAAAGAGGAAAATTTTGAAAAGGGGAGAAATGAAAATTTAAAAATAAAAAATAAGAAAATAAAAATCTAAGTCACAAATTTCCAAGAAGTGACAACATTCTATTTTCCACAATTTTCCTTATTTTATTATTGAGGGAATATTTAGACTAAGATATGGCTAGATGATTCATGTTACATGAATATGGAATCCCAGCTCTCTCATTGGTTCAGCCTATATTTTTTTATTCACTCCTTAAAGGGCAAAAAAGAGAGTCCATATTTCTCCTAATGAGAGTATAGATTAAAATGATGGAAGATAATCAATAAGAGGAACAAAAACTTGTTGTTTGCCATAAGGTGGACCAAATGAAGAACGAGGATGGTCATGATGTTCAAGATCGCGAGGCGTATCTTAATCAGTGTGTCCCATGTCCTTGCACTCAATGCAAGCTAGCAATCAGAAAAAAGCATCGCTTGTCCATAGAACACGTACAACGCTTTGGTGAGTTTCAATTGGAGATAATTAATTAGGTGATCTTAGACTTTGAGCGAACGGTAAGAAAAGTGCGTATCCATCATGCTTTACATTCATAAAGTAATTGAATATCATATACAAAAATATTAAACGTTCCCATAAAATTTGTATAGGAAGGTGATGCCTCATCCCAAGGAATGCACCTACTATTGTGGCAAGTTAGAAGAGTTCGTGGGTGTGTGATGGATAGAGTGTTTGAGCTAATATACAATTGGAGGGCACAACTCAGTCTACACCCTCAATACTAGAGGATAAAATTAACCTTTCAAACCTTCCTCCAAACTTGAAGCTTGAGATGGTGTCAATGATCGATGCATTGATGCCCACCATGGATGCCAAGTCATTTGATCCATTGAGAGAGGAAGCGTCCATACCATTATATGATGGATGCCAAGTATCTCACCTAAAGTTGCTGCTTGTGCTTCTAAGTGTGCAAGCAAAGTATGGATGGAGTGATGTGAGTGTGACCAAGTTATTCAATTACATTCTATGCTCCATATTTTTTTGACTCTATTATAAAAAAACATTTATTATGCTTTTTCAAGGTGACTTCTCATTTTTTTAGATTGCTAAAGTATCATGTATTATCACCTGGAAACACAATGCCTAAGTCCCATGATGATGCACTACTAGTGTTTCAAAAGCTTGGCATGGACTACAATAGCATCCATGCATGCATCAATGATTGTGTGCTATTTTGAGGACACTACGAGACTATGGAGACATGTCCAAAGCATGGTGCTCATAGATATTGATAGGAATTGCAAGGAAAAACCCTCTCTCAAAAATTTCTTAGATACTTTCCACTTATATCGCATATATATCATTTTTTGTACATCAAGCATGGTGACCTTGACAACATGGCATGCGCAGAATGGATCCACAGATGGAGTCCAATGAATATCAGCAAATTCACGTGCATGCAGACACATTGACTCCACCTTTCCAAGATTTGCACGAGAGCCAAGGAATATTTGGGTCGGTCTTGCTATGGATGGTGTGAATAAATTTGGTCTCTACTCAATTTCTTATAGTGTGTGGCGTGTAGTCCTTCTTAACTACAACATCCCGCCATCGCTTTCTACAAAGAAAGGATACCTGCTCATTCATGGGTGCTACAAAGTCAAGAACATGGATGTCTACCTCCATCCATCAGTGTTGATGAGCTCAAGATTTTGTGGGAGGAGGGGGTTGCTGTGGAAGACATGAGCAAGCATGATGGTTTATGGTCCGCCAATATACGAGCCATTCTCATGTGAACCATGCATGACTTTCTGGGATTCAAGGAGTGCTCAGGTAAGTGGGATTATATTATCATTGTGATATCTAACATAGCTTGTTCAATTTTGTGTTGACTAAATAGGGGGTTGTGATAGATTTGATTATCTCATGTTATCATGCATGTCCATTGTGTGGGCCACAATTAGACTCCCGAAGGTCACGAACCATGAAGAAGATAGTATATCAAGGACATACCGCTTTCTTACTGAAGGGTCATGAATTGAGGGAAGGTTTTCTTGGACGGCCTCCAGCACGAATGAATGCCCAAAGCTGATATGAGTTGAAAATGGTCCACAAGGAGTCACATCCAAATGGAATGCAACAGTTCTTGGTTTTCTACGAGTTGCCATATTGGACCTACTTATATATCAACCATTTGTTGGACCCTATGCATATTTTCAAGAATGTGGGTAGCTTATTATGGGACCACATCATAGGAAAGAGAGACACTGCAGGGGCACGAATGGATTTGAAGGAGGTAAGCAAGATGGAGGCACTTTGGTCACAATCGAGAACTAATGGTATCTTGCAACTATAGTGCAATGTTGTTGCATGGGTGATATTTTCGTGTTAAGTGCATTGAAAAAATACACTCCACAACAGATTGTGGTGTCATGGCAAAGTTTGAGCAAGAGAGCCAACAATAGGCCATGGATCCCGACACCGTTATAAATGAGATTGAGTATTTTGGAAACTTGCAAAGTGTTATCTCGGTGGATTATCATAGCTCCTCCATGATCATATTCGATGTACAGTGGTTCAAAGTGGTATTGGAAGGAGCTAGGGCAACTATTCGGTGAGGTTTATCTAGATTTCTAGAAATAGATTTTGAGAGCATATGGATGGATTTGTACAACATGTTTGTCCTCCCGATCCATTGTGAACAGGTGCATTACCTTTTTTAAAAAAAAATTCAGAACACGAAACAATCGCAAATATTGATTTTCTCTTATATGTGATATTAAACATGTTATCTTCTATCCAAATCCTTGATAACATTGATGGTGGTATGTTGTGCGGTCAGCTCCTTGTAGAGCGAGAGTGTATGATGAAAGCAATGTTCCTAGTGTAAACGAGGAGAGTATGTAGGTGGAGGCATTGATATGGTGGAGGGTGGAGGCCAAAGAGGGCTTGGAGCCTATAGAGAAGGTAGACACGCGTAATGTAGATGAAGAGACAGGAGGCCAATAACTTTTTGAGAATGAAGTGGACTCTTCTTCAATGATGACCTATCTATAGACTTTCAAGTGTACATGGAGTTATGCCAGGAGATTGACATGGGGCCATAGGCTGGGTCATATTTGCATCTGTCTGCTCAATTCGTTGATGATTCACTTTCAAGGATACTTTAGAATATGCATTTTAATTAGCATATTTTTTTCAGAGTTATATTATCGTGCTTTACCTGGATCTTTATATTGATTATGCTAACATCATTTTTTGTATGTGCAAGTTACCTTTGACGATACTTGGAGAGTAGGATGAGTCGAGGGCTGAGCGATGAGGAGTTATAGGACATATTCACATGTATGTCTCCGAATTAGATGGCCCGATTTAGAAATATGGCTATTCTGTGAGATCTACTTTGTCATGCTTTGATGCTTCAATTTCTAGTAGATGAGGTCGATGCTCTAGATTGGCCCCAAATGGAGCAAGTGGTTCTAGGGGGTGCTGCACCTAATGTGGATATTGTGAGTGGTTCCAAAGAGGGGTGCTACTCCTCGCTCTTGTACAGGTTCCACAGAGGGTGGCTCAAGTGGATATTGTGGAGGCATCAATGCACTGTCTTTGTCTCGTTGATCTGGTGGATACTTGTCACCTCTAGGATTTGTCATACATATAGTGACATCTACTCCAATGACTCTAGGTTTTGCTCAATCATTCATAGGTGGCACCCCCATGGGTTCTACTCTAAGAGATACTACCCCCGTGGATATGTTAGATATACAGGGGTCTCTTGGTTATATCCAGGAGTGGAGTCATAGGAGGGAGAGGACACACCTTAGACATATCCCAGCATGGTATGAATACCTCATAAATGACAAAGGTGTTGTGATCATGAACGATGAGGGGAGGAGGGTGATGTCTCGCATGAGAGAGTTGTACCAACAAGTTTTAGGCATAATGTTTTAGACCATTGGAAGAATATATCGAAGGGGAGAAAGGACTATATACTGGTATCTTTGCATGAGCCTTTAGTGCCTACCCACGACAAAGAGGTTTTCCATTGGTTAGATGATGGAATGTATACATGCATACATGTCACATAAATGATTGGATGCATGCAAGGCACTCAAGAGTGGCATCTCAAAGCCCAAGTGGCTAGATGCAAAGGATTAGCAAAGACTCAAGGAGGAGGCTACAGATTCTCCAAGATGATGGCAACAGCAATGGGAGTTAGCAATGGCATGATTGGAGACAAGGGTCGTGCATCATCCAGGGAGTGGCAGTCACAAGACTTATCTGGAGGACTTTGAAAGTTTTATTTTGTTTCTTCTCCCTTTCTTATTTGCAATATCACTTGTACTAAAAAGTGTGTTTCTAATAATTGTATTATGTTTTCTTTGCAGCACTCCATCACAAACCACAATTCCATAGGCTTGGAGACTCGATATGCATGGAGACACGGTCTCATTGCACTCATCTGTTAGAAATCAAGCTCATCGTCAGTGTGTCTTCATCTATGATCGACATCTATGATAGCTAGTGTGTACAGCTGTCTACATGTGACTACATTAAATAAGTCGGGTTAGTAGTCCAGAGTTAGTCAGTCCAGTCTACATTTACACTAGGTCACTTTATCTTGTAGAGTGTGTGTGCTTTTCAGTATAGTGTGTGCAAATGAAGGAATGAGCTTGAGAGCCTGAAGGCTCATAGATATGGAATCTTTCCCTTTCTCTCTCTCTACTCTTTAAACATGGTATCAGAGCTTCATCCATGAGGCTGTGGGAGAATGGGCATGACAACTTGCAAATGAAGCCATAGTCAAAGGAAGGAATCAGCGTGGACTGCCTTCTGAAAATCGTGGACTGCCTCCCGAAAATCAGCAACCTGTGTCTGAAAATCGTGGACTGCCTCCTAAAAATCAGCAACCTGTATCTGAAAATCTGTGTCTGCTGATCTGACTGGACAGCAACCTGTATCTGAAAATCTGCGCCTGCTGATCTGAATGGACAGCAACCTGTATCTGAAAATCTGCGCCTGCTGATCTGAGTGGATAGCAACCTGTCAATCTTCAGTGGGGCACCTGGACAAGGTTCATAGAGCATGCATGCTCACTATTGAAGGTATTTGAAGTGTGCAAGGAGTAAATTCTTGTGTGGGAGCTCTGTTATGAGCTGGAGTGACAGACACAGACATGTAATCATTTCTGAACTGCTGTAAACATGAATGGACAGCATGCATTCAGTCATTATTGACACACAGGAGCCTTGTACTACACTCAGAAAGCATCTTTGGAGCACAAGAATGTGTCAAAGCATGTATACATTGGATCAAATGTCTTGGAGCTGAGATCTCTTGCTCAGAATACTCAGATCTGAAAATCAATGACAGGCTGAAAACTGTCATACATAGTCGATGACAGAATACTCAGATCTGAAAATCAATGATAGGCTGAAAACTGTCATACACAGTCAATGACATAATACTCAGATCTGAAACTCAATGACAGGCTGAAAACTGTCATACACAGTCAATGACAGAATACTCAGATCTGAAAATCAATGACAGGCTGAAAACTGTCATACACAGTCAATGACAAGTACTGTGCATTACTGAAGCAATACAGGTCATCTTGGGGGTTCCATCATCTATATGAACTAACCTATACATGCTGAATGCATGGAGAATTGAAGCAAGCAATGAGCATCATTGAAAACTAAATTTTGAAGCTGAAATAAATGCAGTTACACTGTCCTGGTTAATTACAAACAGCTCATGAGGTTTATGCCATTGGTCAATGAAGACAGGTTGTCTATACCTACTCAAATGCTCATGTATTGAACTTGCCACTACAAAGTAAATGTATGACATGGTCAAAAGACATTTTGGAGCTGCTTGGAGCTTAGTATGCTGAATTTTGGTTGACTGCAACCTGAAACTGAATTTGTTGACACTTGTATGTGCTGGTTATGCACTATTCTGTGCCCTTATGATCATGTCTTGACTGCCAAATGTACTAGCAGCTACCTGGGAGATTTTGGAACATGTATGACATGATTACCACTCAGTTTTGGACTTGAAATTGCTGCTGGTTACTCACAATTTACAGTTTTCAGACTGCATGTATGTACCTTGGCAGTGAGGTTACATAAGCTTAAGCTGAAGCAAACACATAGCTTATGTATTAACAGTTATATCTACAGTTGAGATCACTTGTTTGTGGGTAGTTTTGAGGTGTTAGTGGGCTGAAATACTCTGGTTTTTTTCTGCAATTTAGTGTAGAAAACTCTCATAAACTGTTACGGACTGAACTTAGTCAGTCATACTTATTGGACTGCAGGGAGTTAGCCACTTGATAGACAGTCTATTGCATCATGGCTAATGCACATGGGACTGACAATATCACTCAGATAGTTGGAGAGAAGTTGGATAATAAGAACTTTACATTATGGAAATTCAGAATGAAAAACTTTCTGGTTGGCAAAGGTTATTGGGATTTATGTACAGGAGATGAAGTTGCTCCTGAGTTGCCTGCACACAATCTAACAAATGAACAGAAAAGAGCCTATAGGCTATGGAATGAAAGAGCATGCAAGGTGCTGCATTGGTTTTCCTTATGTATATCTGATGCTATGGTAATTCAAATCACTGGATGTGAGACTCGGAAGGATGCTTGGGACATACTGATGAAAAATTATGGAACCATGACACATGGAAGAAAGATCCTGTTGAAACATCAGTTCAACAACATGTCTAGGAATAGCAAGAGCATCCAGGCGTATACCACGGAGACTAAGACCATAGCTGATCAACTTGCTACCATTGGCTCAAGTGTATCAGAAGATGATATGATTGATGTTGCTTTGAATGGCTTAGGCAAAGAGTACAAAGCTTTTGACACTTTCATTTCTGTCAGAGAAGAGTCCCCTAGCTGGGAAGAGCTAGTTGCTTTGTTGTTGCATGAGGAAGTCAAACTTGGTTTGAATATAGGTTCTAGTGCATCTCAAAGTAGAGACATTGTGTTGTACTCTAGCTAGCGTGGCAGAGGATCTAGAGGTCGTGGTTCATTTCGAGGTCGTGGTGACACTTGTAATACTTATGGACAACAGCAGCAGCAGAGTAATTGGCATGGTGCAAATACACAAGGCTAGTGTGGATCTGGTGGGTTTAGAGGCAGGGGGAGATCACCTCGAGGAAGAGGAGGTGGATCTGGATCTTGGCAGTCTACTGATCAGTCCAACAAGGACAAGGACTGTCATTATTGTGGCTGGTATGGGCATATTGCAAAGGATTGTTACAAGAAGCAAGGAGATATGAAGGCAAAGGGCAAACAGCATGGGCATTATGCATCCTCCAGTGGTAGTCAAGATGATCAGGTTGATAGACTCTTTGCCATGCAGCATGTGTCCAAGACTGCATCAAGGCAGAACAGAGATGACAGGTGGTACATTGACTCTGGTGCGTCAAACCACATGACCCCGCATGGAGAGTGGTTTGATGAGATAGTTGTAGGTACACATGGTCATGTATGTACTGGGGATGATACCCAACATGACATAAAGCATAAAGGGATTGTTCCATTGATGATGCCTAATGGCAAGAAGAAAGGCCTGCATGATGTCTTACATGTACCAACCATAACAAAGAATTTGTTGTCTGTGGGTCAAATGGCAGAACAGAATCTGCAAGTGAGGTTTAACAAGGATGGATGTTTCATTGAGGAGTATGGAAATGGCTGCAAGCTAATTGCCAAGGGCAGAAGGGATGGCAGGATGTTTACTTTGGAAGCAACCATTCCTGAACTTAAAGCAGCTATGCTTGCTCATGATGAGAGTGCCATCAGAGATGTAGAGATCTGGCACAAGAGAATCAGACATGTCAATGTACAAAAGCTAAAATCTATGCAGCAAAAAGAAGTAGTACTTGGATTACCTAAATTCAAGTATAATGATTTTGGTCATGTATGCCCTGTATGTCAGTTTGGGAAGCAGGCACGGTTTCCTTTCATGAGACATGTAAAAAACAGCACTAGGCCTTTACAGTTGGTACACTCTGATGTCTGGGGTCCTTCACATAATGCTTCCTTTGGCGATGCACGATATTATGTCTCATTTATTGATGATTTCAGCAGGTAAACTTGGCTTTATATCTTGAAACATAAGGATGATGTGTTTGATGCATTCAAAGACTTCAAGAAACATGCTGAAAATGAATTGGGCTGTTACATATCATGTTTGAGATCAGATGGAGGAGGTGAATATGTCTCAAACTACTTTGACAGGTATCTTGCCAAACATGGGATCAGACGACAGCTCACATGCAATTATACACCACAGCAAAACGGTGTTGTAGAGAGGAAAAATAGGCTTTTGATGGAGTGAGCTAGAGCTATGCTGAATGAAAAATGTCTGCCAAATGGTTATTGGGCTGAAGCAGTGGTGACTGCTGTATATGTGTTGAATCGAACCCCTACAACAGGGATTCATGATGTCACTCCGTATGAACAGCTGTATGGTCATAAACCTGATATTTCACACTTGAAGGTATTTGGCAGCATTGCGTATGTGCATATACCGGATGAGAAGAGGAAGAAATTGGATCCTAAGGCAGAGAAAAGTGTGTTTATTGGATATGCACAGGAACGGAAAGCTTATAAGTGTTATGTACCTTCTACGCATGAGACACTCATAAGCAGAGATGTGGTATTTGATGAGTTAGCATCTTGGTATGGGAATCCTGTTGCAGTGCCTACTGATGGCTCACCCAGTATGGGTCATGCTGAAAATACTCCTGCAGAGAGTACTTCCATGACTGGTTAGACAGGTGATGTATCATCTATAGTGAGTCCTTGGACAGGACAATTACGGAGTCGCACTACTGCATCCACTGACACGGATATGTCAGTGAGGGGGAGAACAAATAAGGGAAAAGAAAAGGTTTTTGAAGATTAACAGGTCCACTCACTGCAGGTTATGATTCATCTAGCAGTGACAACTTAGATAGTGAATTGGGGATTCCGTCTGTTATGACGCCAGGTGCTAGACAGAGCCGTTATGTGCCGCCTCATGAGAGGCAAGCTCACAGTGAGACACAACTCAGGACTTGATTATGAGGAGACTTTCAGTCCTGTAGCAAAGATGGCTGCAGTTAGAACTGTGATTGCTTTGGCAGCAGCTAGAGGCTGGAAACTATGGCAGATGGATGTAAAGAATGCATTTATCAATGGAGAATTACAAGAAGAGGTTTACATGGAATAGTCTGAAGGCTATGTACATCCAGAATTTCCAACACATGTATGTTGGCTGAAAAAGGCATTATATGGGTTGAAACAGGCACCCAGAGCATGGAATGCTCGCATCAGCAGTTATTTACAGCAACATAGTTTCCGATTGGGAGATGCTGATCATAGTCTGTTTGTGAAAAAGACACATAATGGCTATGTTTTCCTAGTTGTCTATGTTGATGACTTAATCATTACAGCAGATGATGAAAATGGGATTGCTAAAATAAAGACATGTTTACAGACTGAATTTAAGGTCAAGGGCCCTAGAGAGTTGAAATACTTTTTGGGGATTGAGGTTGTCTCTACACCTCAAGGCATATGGCTGCTACAGAAGCAGTATGCTCATGACATGTTACAAAAATATGGTATGGCTGATTGCAAGCCTATGGATACGCCTTTGGAGCAGAATGTAAGCTGCAGATTGATGTTGGGACATAGATTGAGAATGTTACTATGTACAAACAGATGGTAGGCAGCTTAATCTATCTCACGATCACTAGACCTGACTTGAGTTATGCTGTGGGGCTGATCAGTCAGTTCATGCAGAAGCCTCGCAAACCACACTTGGATGCAGTCAGAAGAATTCTGAGATATGTAAAGGGTACCATAGATCATGGGCTATTTTTTGCATATGGGAAAACCCTTGACTTGATGGGGTACACTGATGCTGACTGGGCTGGTTGCACATATGATAGGAGGTCAACCAGTGGCTATGCATTTGGATTGGGTAGTAGCATGATCAGTTGGTAGAGTAAGAAATAGCCTACAGTTGCACTGTCTAGTACGGAAGCAAAGTATCGTGGTGTGGCCTTAGCGGCCTGTGAAGCTAAGTGGTTACAGAAGTTACTGAATGACTTGGGAGTACACTTGGACAGCAAAGTCAAACTCTATTGTGACAATTTGAGCAGTGTTATGTTAGCAAGCAATCCTCTTTATCATGTAAGATCAAAACACATTGAGATTCACTACCATTTCATCAGGGAAATGGTTTTAGCAGATCAGATTGACTTGGAGCATGTGAAGACAGAAGACCAGGTAGCAGACATCTTTACCAAATCACTTGGTAAAGATAAGTTCATTCACTTTAGACAGCTACTTGGAGTGATGCAGATGATTTGAGTTTTGTTTTTGAGCTTGAGGGGGAGTGTTAGAAATCAAGCTCACCATCAGTGTGTTTTCATCTATGACTGACATCTATGACAGCTAGTGTGTATAGTTGTCTACATGTGACTACATTAAATAAGTCGGGTTAGTAGTCAATCAGTGACCTGACTAGAGTTAGTCAGTCTAGTCTACATTTACACTAGGTCACTTTATCTTGTAGAGTGTGTGTGCTTTTCAGTATAGTGTGTGCAAATGAAGGAATGAGCTTGAGAGCCTGAAGGCTCACGGATATGGAGTCTTTCCCTTTCTCTCTCTCTACTCTTTGAACATCATCGACAGATTGTATATGCATGGCGGCCTAGTAAGTCAATTATCTTTCTTGTCCCTAGTCATTGTTTTTTTGATGCATTATGTACGATGGATTGATGTGCAATTTTTCATTTTGTAGAGTTTGTTCGATGCTCCTTTGTGTCGGGACGAGCTTTTTGATGGTGAGGATCTGTAGCACGCGCTTGGATTCATGGCACACCCTCTTCTTTTTTGGTCCTATGATTTCTGCATATATTTTTCATGTACTATTCCTTAGAATCTTTACTTATCATCCTTTGTATGAAATTGCATCTTTGGTTAATTACAAATAGAATTTCATGATTATTTTTGCTCTCCTGTCTCTCCATGGTTCCATGTAATGTAATGAGTTGTCATCACTAGTCTTGTACTTATTCTATGAGTTATCAGTCTTGTGGGTTAAGTAGCTTTTGTGCTCCTCTTGAAAACCATTGTGTATCCAACATGTAATTGCTTTGCAAAATATTATATAGCACATGGTGCTATATGTGGCAAGGCACCTTACTGGCTTGCATAAATTTTTTTCCTTTGTAACATTGTTATTAGCATTGTTGATTTCTCAACAGGCATCACTATTGCTGTCACTATGTATGTCACAAACTGTCGCTATTTGCATTGCAAATGTGATGCAAATAATAACGGTTTCTATGGTGGTTTGAGGATGGTTTTGTAAAGATGTTTATACCAATGCTTTTAGCAACGATAGGGGAAAACTTTTTTATGAACATTTACATCACTTTGAATGTTGGTATGAGATTTGTATCTTGTAGTGAGGTACTTCGTCGAATCGATTTAGTGCAACACTAAAATAAAAACCATTAACTACACTAGCATCAAACAAAAAAATGGCCCTCTTGGCATAACACAATCATACATTAAATCTAACAAGAATGGCCCTCTTGGCCTAACAAAATAAGCCAATAAAGTACACAATTCAACAATCTACCATTGAAAACAAACCCTTGGTCCCCACAAAAATCCTACTAAAGTACAAAACTAGACCAAAAAAGTGGGCTCCTCATGCCCTACCCTAAATGCATTAAATCATTTGGCTAACCCTCTATATAAATAGCAAGGGGTGTCCTACGAATATACCATTGAATGATCTGATGCATCCATGATAAAATAGGGAGCTGGTCAATTGCTACTTGGCTCATAATCCATACTAACCATTGGCGGCCAAAATAGGACATGTCAGCAATTCCCATAGTAGCCCTCAACTAGCATCAGGAGCCATTTGTTAAAACCCCTTAGAACCACAATTAAGAAAGTCATCTTTAATAGAGGTATAATTATCCAGGGAGTATGCAAAGCAATTCCACTATCAAGGAATCAACTGGAAGTCATCTCAAGGGTATCCAAGGTTATATGATGGTACATTTTTAGAATTGAATCTCTCACACTATAGGTCCCATTCGATTCGTTGATCACTAACCGCGAGTCACCTTTCACCAAATAACTAGCAAATATCATCATTTTTTGCTATATTATGCAACATTATTTGTAAAAGAAATACTAAATACACTCCCATTTTTAAACCTACTTGATGATGATGATCTTTTATGACAACCCCAATACTTCCATGCTTAGTAGGTCCTCAAGAAGCTCCATCAAAATATAATGTGTAAACCCAAGCTTTATTGATATATCGTGCCATAATGCTCAACCTATTTGTACTTATGGTAATCAAAGTCTAATCGAGAGAGAGGGTGTAAGATAGGTATAACCTCTCCTTCCTCACTGAATTCAATAAGGATGCTAGTAAGAACTCTATGACAATGGTGATAATAGACCTTAATATCCCACGTAAAAGATTGGAATTGCCACTTAGTAATGTGATAACCCTTACTCCATCATGTCTAACTTGGTGGTGTTGAGATGTAGAGAGAGAATATATATAGACATGTGTTGAGACATAGAGAGAGAAAATATGTAGAGATGCAAGAGAGAGAGAAGAGACACACCATGTACACTCCCAAAGTCTATTTCATATTGATCATAATCTACATATATGTAGGTGAGACCTAGTCTAGATAGGGTGAGCTATATATAGCTCTAATATGCCCACTCAAACAAAGGTCTCTAGTTGTTGTTGTGGATGAAAAAACCTTAGCTACTCACCATGCAAAAGATACAAAGTAATATAGATATATTTATATGAATCTAGGTAGGTGATTTTTTTACATTTTTGGTTGATTTTATTGGATTTACTTTGATTTTTAAAAAATTGTATGAGAGTTTTGATGGATTTTTATATTTTGTATTTTAAAATGGAAAATTTAGAAATAAAAAAGATAGAAATACATGCTTGCTAATTTGTTAAAATCTTTTGATTTTTTTTTCTAATTTTAATTATTTTATTACAACTTTTGAGCTTTTTATTTGGTTTTTCAAGGGTTTTCTAATTTCTCATGTAATTTTAACATTTCTAAATTTGGAGAAAATTGGATTACTTATAAATCTATTTTTGTACTAATTTTTCATTTTTTTTAAATTTTAAAATAGATTCTTTACATTTTTAAATGTGTTTGTTTATTTTTTAGGGTTTTTTTGTTTAACTGAAAAATATATGTTTTGAAAATTGGTTATTACAGGGAAAAAATGTAGTTACCTAGATGACTATGTGTGAATAGCAGCTTTGAGCTTCATGGCATGTATAAAATGGCATGCATGTCCTCTCGTGTGAATGGCAATGAGCAAAAATTCACAAGCACATACATAAAGACCCACATGTGAACCACAATGAGCAACAAACATGCAAGAAAATGAGCCATGGAAAGAACTACAAATAGGAGGCATGAGCTAGCTCAGGGTCATGGGTGGGGATTTTGTTGCTACGGGTTGGGTTTTAGTGGTTTGGTGGTGGGTGTGTCTACAAGTGGGGAGTGGGAAAACATGGCCTACAGCAAGGGGTTGCAAATTTGGGATGGGGGATGTGGTTTTTTGGGGGTGGGAAAGGGGGCTATAGAAGGGGGTCACGTGTTTAGGGGGGTGTGGTTTTTTGGGATGGGAAAGGGGGCTAGAGGGGAAGGTTGGGGAGGAGGCACCTGGGAAGAGGAGATGGGGCTAGAGGGGAAGGTTGGGGAGGAGGAGAATAGAGGAGAAGGCATAGGTGGCGGGCAGTTGGGGTGTGGCACTACCTACGCATGGAGTAGCAAGGGCAGAAGAGTAGGCAACACGTCATGTGATGATGGGCGGTTGGAGCGGCCAAGGCACGACATTGCATGTGATGGTGGGTAGGATTGCCATGAGGGAGGGAGAAGGGGGGGAAGGGAGAAGAGGTGCGGAAGGAAAGGGAGGAAAGAATCATGGAGTAGGAGGAGATTGAGAAGAAGAAGGAGAAGAGGAGGAGAAAGAGGGGGAGGATGTGAAGGAGATAGAAGATGGGAGAGAGGGTGAGGAAATGGGAGGAGGACACAAAGAGGGAGAGAGAGAAGGAGAGAGGAAGAATAGGGAGAGGGAGGGGGTGTTGGGGAGAGAGAGAGAGAGGGGGGGAGGTAAGGGAGAAAAAAAAGGAAAGAAAAAAGAGGAGAGATGAGAGAGACAAGTAGTGGGATTGGATGGTTAGGGGGGAGGGTTTTTTCATTTTTAAAAATATTTACTATGTAATTTTTTTAAAATAAAACTTTCAAAAGAAAACATGGTCCTAGCTTGTGCACAAGGGTAGGGTGGGGTAAAAAAAAATTGCACTAACAAGAGCAAATGGGAGGAGAAGGCCATGAAGGAGTAGGATCAAGGTCAATGTAATAGGCAAGCATCAAGAAACAAAATACGGTGCTTGCATAGACATGTAGGGGTGATGCACCAAAAAAATCATGAAAATTTTAATTCTGAGAAATCTATCTATCAAAATGATACATAGAAAAAAGAAAAGTGGGCAAGGCAACAAGAGTATTAGATTGAACAATGCAAATGACATGTCTAGTGTTAAAAAAGGTGGTTCACATGGGTGGAAAAATGGCAAAAATCGTAGATGAAAGCACAAATTGGAATTAATAATGGAAAATTCCTCTGCCAAAACAGAATGCACTAAGAAGGAAAATTTTCCAATTTGACAAACTATACAAGGCTATCAATTCAAAACATAGTTCTGAGATGAGAATCAAGCATGTTAGGTGGAAAAAAATATTTAAAAAGCATAAGAAATGTACTCGAGACCCATAAAAACTTAATAACGTTAAATCCATGCATAAAAAAGATGGGCTATAAAATGGAGAAATTTTGGAGAAAACAAACACTATATTAAAGAATTTGGAAATTTCTAAGTCTCAATTTGAAATAAGTGATAAATATTTGATCATATGGCTAAATCTTGATCCATATTTGAAAGTGAGATTTGGGAAGTTAGCTTACATCGCATTTAGGGTAGACTCCACCTTTAAGTAACACAACAAGATTTGACCATGTGTCAAATAATAAAGGTATTGGGGGTTTCCAAAGTGCAAGAAAATTTCCAATTTTTCTAATATAGTGTTAAGGGAAGGAGTGGGACTATAAGGTCAAATCCCAGTTCTGATGCAAAAAAGATTCATTCGAATGGAAACACGTCCAAATTGCATAAATTTTTTCAAAAATTCATAGTAGTTAAATCATAAATTGGAATAAGGTGTTATATGACAAAAAGTTATCCAATTCAAAGGGACAAATAGACTTATGATATCACATTGTAGTTACGATGAATCTTGGAAACATTCACATGGAAAACTTACATTGTAAAAAGGAAAGGGTGAAACCCTAAGTAAGGGGTATGACATGATGGATGGGTGGGGAAATGATTCCATTAGAGCATAGAAAGGAATTTTAAGGTTTGGAGATTGGATAGGGCATTGTCATAATAATATGTGGAGCATGTATGTAGGGACATGTCCTCGTACTTAAGACCTTAATAGATTGGTTATACTAATCAACAAAGACCTAGACACTAACATATGATCTAACCCCTTGCATCTCCACACTTAAGTTATTATATACAAAAATACACACAAGAGTAGGGTTAGAAACACTTGGCCCATTCAGTAGAGTTGATCATGGTTAAAAGTCATTGGCATGCAAACTATGGAAGGTGTTCATCATCACTGAAGGGTGGTTAGCATCAACTGCAGGAAGTATCATGGCTCATCATAGTAAGCCTCAACATAGCAAGACCATGTAGAAGCATCTAGGGAGATACCAATACTATGGATAAAGATTGCAAGTTTGTCATTGAAGAAGCACGTAGCTCTCAATCTCACGAATCACTTAGGTTGAGGATGATAGAAAATTCACTTGTTCCATGTACTCATATCACTTGAAGAGAGATTATAGAAATCTATGTCTCATACTTGGTTTAGAAATTGACAAGAGGAAGGTAAAGAGGGAGTATGCCATCATACATAATTGATGGTGTATCAATGTATCCCATCCTGTTTGGCATAAGTACAAGAAGGAGGGCCAGGGAGCCTTATAGTCCAATGTATGAAACAGAGTGACATGTCTTGTTATGGTTGTAGAGACCCATCCCATGTGTGGAGAAGGAAATAAGAACGTACCTAATCGCCAACTATCATAACATCCCTCAAACCTTACCTCTCTGTTGGTGGAAACATAAGGTCATTCATCATGCTCTACCGCGCATTTGTCTTATGCTTTGTTGATGGATATAAGAGGGCAATTCAATTCTTGATATCCACAAATATAATCATCATTGTCACTTGTGTAAAGATTGTATAGCTTGTGCACAATTGATGGTGCAATTGTGCATCTCACATTATGCTGGCATATAGTGTGAAAAAGGAAGGCTAGGGAATTTTATAGTAACATGCACAAAATAGATCGTATGTTGTGTATTGAGAAGCCCAACCCATGCATGCAACACTCCATTCACACAGCTTACTTCTCATTGATTGAAGGCAAAAAGATTAGTCATCACCCCAAGGGTGGGGTCCACTAGGGTTTACCATATGGTACCACGTGAGTGTAAGGGAGGGGGGTTATTTAAGGGAAGGAAGGTACATTTTATAAGGTAAGGTCCCATAAATAGGGGGTAGATAAGTGGTATTTTAATATATTTCTTGCACGCAAGTGACGTCTTCTTATTACTACTAGTGAATCCCTCATGTCATCACCCCACCCTCTATCTCACTCTCTGTTGATGAATACATAGGGTAGCCCATACTCACATCCCCATGCTACTGGGATGAAATCTCACATCACTCTTAGTGTTTGCCGATGAAGATCGATTTTAGCATGTTGATAATGCCCAACATTTGTTGATGAAGATGTGTACCCACTAGGGAGGTAATCAATAAAGTAGGATCTTCGATAGGATGAAGATCTTCTATCTGTTGGAGGAGTCAAACATCCTTTGGGAGCACATGGACATAGTATACCAAGGGAGATGACCTTAAAACTATATCCTAGAAAGGATTATTAGAGGGTGAAATGTACTTGGACTATAGAGTGTTATCATTTTTTCATAGATAGTTTCCCGCCCCCCAAGGGTGTTTGCCACCTCGCTTGAGAGTGAGGCCTATTTTGACAGAGAATTTATTCTATTTTTTTCATTTTTAGAAATTTTCTCTCTACTCCCAAGGGTATTTCTATCTTTCCTCAAAGACTAGGTTGGCATGGCAAGGACTAAATTCTTTTCTTCTATAACCTATATATTTTTTTATTTTTTCTTTATTTTTAGTTGTTTTTTTCAAAGGCAATAATACCAGTGTTCAAACCATCTATACTACATCTATTATATTGGAAGGAAAGAGAGAAAAACAGGGGTGAGTGCTAGAGTAGAGACTACAGAAGAAATCATCCACCATGTCAACAGAATCCGAATGATAATGACTATTAGAAGTAGCATGAGAAGATTTAAAGAACAACACCAAAAGGGAATAGGAGTTGTCATCTATGATTGTTAAGATCCCTAGGAAAGGAAATACTTCTTCAGGCAATGATAGCCATTAATTAAAAAGGGATCATCAAAGGTATCTATGGCTTGTATCTATATATAGTCCTTAGGTTACAAGTACCTTATAAGGGCCCATCCAACATCATTGAAGCTTTCTGAGAAATTTGCAAAAGTCCAAATCATATGCTAGGATGAGATCACCTTCTTTGAGTTCCTTTTACTTGATGAAGCTATCATGGTAGACTTCACATCAGGCCTATTTGGCTTCCATGCACTATAAAGTCATCCTGTAAGTCTCATCTAGACATTCCAAATACATGAGATGGCATTACAGGGACTCAACATCTCCTAATCATTTTGTGATGGTCACTCACAAAGAGGATAATTTCAACTCAACAAGAAAAGTAGCTTATGTACAATAGAAAAACTAGAAATGTGTCTATCATATTGTAGCCTTATGGGAGATTTTGTATGTCTAGAGGGCTTCTGTAAGTTGATCATCCCAATCATGGAAATGTGTGGCAATTTTCCTTGTGAGGATCAAAGAGAGGATACGATTGGTGACTTTGACTTGGCCATTGGCTCTGGGATAGTATGCTATGGACTTGCGATGGTGGATCTTATAGATCTCAGCCAACTCTTCCATAATCTTGTTTAGAAAGTGAGTGTCACGATCATTTACTAGCTCCAAGGGACTACGAAAGTGAGTGATCATGTTCTTGTATACGAATAGAGCCATGTTGTTTCCATCATCTTTCTTGAGAGGTATATATCTATTTTCTTTCCGTTTGGTCAGAGGATCAATTGGTCCCACAAAATTGATACTCCATTTCTCAAATGACTTCAAGGGAAGGATTGGCTATAGTAGCATTGTATTGGTTTCTGTGGGATTTCCCACTCATTAACAGGCATCATAATTCTTATAGTAATCATAGATATCTTTGTGGAGGGTTAACTACTAGTATCCTCCAAGTAGACCTTTCATAATGGTTGCTTCTCCCACAAAATGTCCACCACATGGCTCATCATGGCATGACTTCAAGATGATTTCAATCTCATCTCCTACTATACATCTCTACAATATTTATATTTACCTATCTTGTACTAGAGCGCTGCCTAGTAGGGGGATAATTCTAATAGAAGCTTCTTATTCTCTTTGCTAGAGATACCAGGGGGTACTATTGTGTGGCCAAGAGGTTGGCAATGTCTACATACTATAGGGTCACTCTCTAGAAATAGAGCTTCATTAGAAAGGTTTGGATCGTCTTGCTTTCCTTCTTCACTCTAAGAGATTCACAATAGATTATTAGCTAGGACACGGGAACGACCAGATTTATTGATCCCTTCAACATGAAACTCTTGGAACAGAAGTAGCTATATCATCATTTGGCCTTTCACATATGCCTTGTTCATTAGGAAGGATACAACTTCATGATTTTCATAGAACTTCAAATGTGTTGATGACTAAAGGTAATGTCAAAACTTCTCCAAGGTAAATACCATTGCCAAATACTCTATCTCTATCACTATATAGTTCCTTTTCCTAAGTATCAGTGACCTTTTGACTTGCACAATAAATGGATTGGTCCAACTTCAAGGAGCCTTTCCAATGGAGGGATGTGCCTAGCCCTTTAACTGATGCATCAATGTACATATGGAATTCCTTTGTTCATTCTGGAGGTTGCAAGATACAAGGCAATTTGATCATGCACTGCTTCAAGGTGTTAAAAGCTTCTTTGTAATCACATCCAAAACAAACTCTACATCTTTCCTAAGGATCTTGTATAGGGGGGTTTCATGGTTGCAAAATGGAAAATGAATCGCATTTAGTAATCCATATAGCCAAAAATCCTCTCAACTACTTTAGATTAGTTGGTGCGGTTAGGGCTACTACATTTTCAATCTTCAAAGGATATATTGATATCCCTTATGCAGAGACAATATGACCCAAAATAACTTGTTAATAGACTCCAAAGATACATTTGATAGGATTAAGGGAGATTCCTTACTCTTAGCATCGCTTAAAAGCATTGCTCCAAGTGTCGCCAATGTTGGAAAAGTAAACTAAAGGTACAAACATAATCTAGATATACCTCAATGAGATCACAGGTGGTTTTGGAATGTGGTCATCTCATGAGTTGTTGAAAGGTAGCAAGGGTGTTATAGAGTACGAACAGAATCACCTTGTAGGCATAGATACCCCATTCTATTGTGAAGGTTATATTGAATTGATCTTCTTCTGCAATCTAGATCTATTTGTAAATCCACTAAAATCATCTAGCAAGGAATATAAATACCATATTAGATAATTTGAGAATCTTCCAAGTTCCACTTTCAAATAAGGTGTAAAGATTTGACCAAGTGGCTAAATCTTAACCCCATATTTGAGAGTGGACTTGGGGGATTGCTTATATAGTATCTAGGAAAAATTCACCTTCAAGTAAGAGGATAATATTTTATCATGTGTCCAAATATTAATCACATTAGTAATTCCTAAACTTTATGAAAATTCCGAAATTCTTAAATATGTGGTTTATACCTTATGCCTTGCCACTATATCTAATAGTTGGTCAATGAAAGGGATAGGAAAACAATATTTCTTTGTTTTGGAATTTAGCATACAAAAATATACATAAATTTGGAGCTTTCCATTCTTCTTTAGTACGACCATAATGGAAAAAACCCATTCACTATTGGCCACTGGGTAGTTGAATTCAATCTCTAAGAGCTTCAACAACTCTATCTTAACTAGGGTAGAATAATTGGGATGCATATGCTACTAATGTTGTCTTACAAGCTTAGTATTAGGATCTAGGTTGATGTGATGCTAACACATACTAGGATTAATCTCCTTCAAGTCTTTGTAAGATCAAGCAAACATATCCAAGTTCTTCTTCAATAGGTTAT